>NC_048909.1:1160248-1171706 GCF_011077185.1 Oxyura jamaicensis | reverse complement strand
AAAAAAAAAAAAAAAAAAAACAGGACTTCTTTCCCAGGATTTGCACATACATAAGATGCGCTCTCAGCTCTAAAGACTAAAAACAGACAGTCTTTTTCAGTCTAAAATCAGCCAAGAGGAAATAATAATGGGTGGAAATACAATGGCAATGTTGATTAAAAAGTCAGTCGTATTCAATAAGATTGATTTTTTAAATCACCAGTTTTCATTACACTTCTCAAAATTTTGAATTATCCTAATTGATCAAAAATATTTCAACATGTCTTTGTAACTTAACACATTACAGATGGGCTCAATGGGAATCCCTCCATTATTCTGATGGAGACCTAGTTTTCCAGTTCTTCCATTCGTGCCCATGGATTTGTTCTTGCCTGGTATTGCACAGTGTGGGAGCTGGATATGTTGGAGGGTATTTTGAAGCATCAGAGGATTTTCTTCATAAGAAATTCATGAGGTCATGAGCATAATGGTTGAACTTGATGATTTTAGAGGTCTTTGTCAACCTAAAAGATTCTGTGATTCTTTGATTATATATTGAAGAAAGATAGGAAGTAATATAAAGGAAAAAAAAATAGTTGTGATATCTTATCTGTCCATAAATGAGAGGATATGGCAATTTTTGCTGTATTGATAACTAGTAATGTGTGCATGGTGCAACACATTAGCTAACATTGTGGGAGAGGCTGGTTGTGGGCTGGTACGTGCCATCACACCCCATGCTGGATGCGCCTGTCTGCAGGGTATCTAAAGTAAACTTGCCCTTTTCTGCAGGATATTACTGTGGGAGGTGAATGCTGGAGACCTCCTGCAGGCAGTAATAAAACATCAGTGGCATCTCTAAAAATTATATATGATAATTTTCTAACACAAAAGGGATGGCACCTAACGTGAGGTAATTCTCTTTTAGATCTTATTATGATGGATAAAGATGAATTGATCACTGAACTAGAAATCGGTGGTTGCCTGGAGACCGGTGATCATGACCTGATTACATTAATTATGGGATAATAAAAGACAGTCCCGAACAGTAATATATACCTGGTGCTTCTCCCTGGATCTGTTAAGCTGAATAAAGAGATGAGTGAAACTCATTGGGAAGAAAAATAAACATGTAAGTAAATGAGTGTAAAATGAAAAGTTCCTGCTAAGAGCTCACAACCTGACTAAAAAGTTCTATTTCCATTCTCGTTTTTTAAGAATGGTGTATGATTTTGAGGTCTTTCTAGGTGAACATGAAAGCAGCAATTAGAAACCAAAACAACACATAAAGAATAGAAAAAGGGGAAAAAAACTAGTAATCAAGATAATTTAACATTTCTGAGTGGTAGAAAATTGATAAGGGAAGCCAAATGCATTAAGAAAAAATGTAGCTGATGAGTTATAGATAATAGGAGCTGTTATTATCAACAAGGAAAAGAAACCTAATTGTGGTATATACCCACTGCTTGAAAAAGATGTTAAAAATGATAAAATTAGATCATAAAATTAATAATAGTGAAACAGAGAAGATCCAAAAATGTTGGAGTGTCATTATCTTGGTCAAGCAGCTCATAAGCTCCTCAGGGCATTGGAAGAAGCTTAAATTTAGAGTCTACAAAAAAAAAAAAAAATATCTCCTTGAGGGTTTTATGGAAGTATTGCAAATGGTACATTGCATGTTGCCTGGATTCTTTGAAATATGGCATTTGCCACCCTTTAGTCATGGGTGTTAACTATGCCACAGATTTCTGCTCTTCCTGAGCTTGTCCTCTGCCATTGTACTTACAGTCTTTAAAAAGCATGTCTTTAAAAATTATTGTAAATTGCCCTTTCTTACTTTGTATAGATTTTATCTAGGGATAGCTGCTGGCTTATAGCCTGCTCTTGTAGAATATTTTGTAAAAAACAGACAAAATTATGATTATTTTTAATCTAGAGTATAGATTATTTGTATAACCCCCATTAGTAAAATAGCTGAGCCCCTTACAGTCTCTCATATTTATTCTTGCAAGAAGCAATGAAGTAGGGAATGGGATTAAGGTAGGTTAATAGGTCTTGAGTGCAGCTCACAGAGAAGAAACAGTGTGACTCCACAAGCAGTAGGCTGGGTCCCGCTCCCCATGAAGCCATGACAGGGCCACCACCAGCAGTGTCCATGTCCAGGTGCTTACTTGAGCTTGTAAGGAGGTTTTCTGTCCTTTACTGATCTCCATGCTACTGCAGCCTCATAGTTCATTTCCCACCACTGCTCAGAAGATCAGCACCTTGGTAAAGATGGGTGGTGAAGGCGTTACCACCAAAATTGCTGGGGAAGCTGGTGGCACCTCTGTTTCCCACCCACAAGCGAGGAAAGCTGGTGGGATAGAAGGGGACAAGCCCAGGCCAAGGAATGCCTTGCCCAAAGGCAGTTGGCAAAGCTGGGGCACTCGTAGCTCACCAGCTTTACTGGCTTCCTCCTGCCTGCTGGGGCTCCCTGGCAGCCAGCAAGTTCCCCTTTGCCTCTGCACCAGCCTTACACAGACAAAGGGAGCCACTTCCACGTCCCATTTTCCGTAAGGACCAAGAAATTGTCCCTGTATGTCCTATCTGTTCCTCAGCACCCCTTGAGAAGACCCTGATCTTGCTGCTTCTTTGTACCACAAGGGTGAAGGCACCCAGTCCCTGAGCTGCAGCATCTCCAATGCCCCAGTGCAGCTCTACGGGAAGGAGGTGGGAGGGGTGATGGGGGAAGGGATGCCATCTAGAGGGACCTGGTCAGGCCTGAAAGGTGGGACCTTGAGAATCTCATGAGGTTCAACAAGGCCAAGTGCAAGCATTTGTACCCAGGGCGATCCCAAGCAAAAATACGGGCTGGGTGATGAATGGATCGAAAACAGCCCTGAAGAGAAGGACCTGGGTGTGCTGGTTGATGAGAAGCTCAACATGAGCCAGCAATGTGCACTTGCAGCCCAGAAAACCAACCATGTCCTTGGCTGCACCAAAAGCAGCATGGCCAGCAGGGTGAGGGGGGTGATTCTTCCCCTTGCCTCTGCTCTCATGAGACATGACCTGAAGCTACGTGTTCAGCTCTGGGGCCCCCAGCACAAGAAGGACGTGGAATTATTAGAATAAGTCCAGAGGAGGGCCATGAAGGTGATCAAGGGGCTGGAGCACCTCTCCTATGGAGACAGGCCGAGGGAGTTGGGGTTGTTTGGCCTGGAGAAGAGAAGGCTGACCTTACAGCAGCCTGCCAGTGCCTAAAGGGGGCTACAGAAAGCTGGGGAGGGACTATTTTCAGGGAGCAGAGTGATAGGACAAGGGGTAGCAGCTTTAAACTAAATGAAGGTAGTTTAAAATTAAGTATGAGGAAGAAATTCTTTACTCTAAGTTGTGAGGCCCTGTCCCAGGCTTCCCAGAGGAGTTGTGGGTGCCCCATCCCTGGCAGTGCCCAAGGCCAGGCTGGATGGGGCTGGGGTCAGTCTCTGCCCATGGCAGGGGTTGGAATTAGATGGGCTTTAAGGTCCCTTCCAACCCAAACCATTCTCTGATTCTGTGATTCTTTGATTTTTACAGTATCAGGAGATCCCCCTTAGGAATGGGGATTCCTGGCCAGCCCTTGAACAAATATCAGCCTTGTCACAAAGAGCCTCCAGTCTTAAAGCAACAGCAAATGGAGAAAGTGGAAAGACAACTGCTTCAGAAACTGGTCCTATTTAGTAAAGTGTAAGATTTTTGCTAAGCTGCTGAGCTCTCTGGAAAGTCATAACCAGTCCAAAGTGTTTCATAGCAGGTTTCAGTCCCGCTTGTGGTAGGTGGAGCTGGAGGCTCCACTGCACGCTTAGGACCTGGGGGGACATTCCTGAGAGATCTTCCAGGAGGTTGCTAACCAGCAGCTCTGGGCACCTCAAGCTTTTGGTGTGTCCCCAGAGATGCTAAGTAGTGGCCTGACTTTCTACAAAAAGAGGAGCTGATCCCCACTTGAGCAAACCAATCTGATGCTGGTGTGCTGGAGTTGTGCTTTTGGGCCAAGAGGCCCAAAGTGCAACCAAGGGTGCTCCCTAGAACCAAAGGGGCAGAGATGCTGGGGCTGAAGCTTCCCAACCATGGGACAGGGAGATCGCTGCAAACACACCATGTTTGCAGGTCACCCGCTGTTGGCTAAGCCATGCATACAGGTTTATAAATGCTCTTTATGACTCTTGAGCTAAGAGGGGAGAGAGAGTTAAGGGGGGAGAGAGTTTTTCAGAGGCAGGAGGACCCAAGTCTCTTTGGAACCTCTGAGCTGGATCCAAGGGGTGCAAATCTCAGCATCCAAAGGCAAGGACCAGTTTTGTTCCTTGGAGGATGCATCTGAATCTCTGACCTCAATTTGGAATGTAGTCCCTAGAGGGCTAGAGCCGCTCTGTGTCTCTGGCACCTGCTTCCCTCCCCGTCCGGGCCACAGAGCAGCCTCCTGAGCAGTCAGGATGTGGTCAGGTCTCTGCTCTTGGCACAGCACAGTGGTTGACTTGCCGTGGAATGTAAAATGCAGGTTTCCAGAATGCCAAAAAGGTAATTTAAATGTTAAAACATTTGTGATTGCATAAATTGCATGTATTATTCCAATGGAATTGTAGTGGGATTAATCTGACCTTAATAGAATACTGCTAATAATTTATATTATTATCTTTAATAATATTAATTCTACTTATTTTTTTTCCATTTACTTTGTTCATTTAAGGGCAGCTCCATTGAGCTCTGGAGCTCAATGCTCTTGGTGTGCAGCAGTCACTTATCATTTGCACAAGTGGGGATTCCACTAGGCAATTTTCAGAGAAATAAAGATCATCTTTTAGTGAAAGGAACTTTAAAAAAATTATAGTATTAAATAAGTAGATATTAATGTGTCATATTTAGAATATAAAACACCCCATAATCTATTCTGAAGTCTCTTCCACCTAAACATATACTTTTTTCCTACCAGAGGAATCTTTTATTCCACTGTTTAACTTATTAGGCATTACCATTCTAACTGTTAAAATAAAATTGTTAGGATCATAATGTCAGGAAAATAAAAACCTTGGCAGTATGATAGTGACTTCTAAACAGAGCATCACAGTTTGTTGGTGATGAATCGGAATTGTGCATTTCATTAGAATTTATATCACAAGCCAAGGGATGAAGCATTATTTCATTAAGTATCTTGAAATTTCACCAACCTAATGAAGCTGTCAAAATTCTATTAATAAAGCACTGGAAATATTTATTTGTTTGTTTGTTAGCGTGCATTTGCCATTATTTAATGTTGTATTTGCAATTTGTTAATTTACGAACACTCGCTCAGAGGCGCAGCACGGAAGAGCACCAAAGGCTGGCGGTGGGGCTGGGGCTGGGGGGTCCCACTGGGGCTCAGCCCTGCTTTGCAGGGAGGGGCGCAAAGCCCTAATTGCTCTGCACAATGAGCAGGCAGGTGCTCAGGGAAGGAGTAGGACTCTTTGTTGAAGATGACCGTCAGGGAACCAGACAGTTTGGTCAAGCAGTAGAACCACATGCCGCCACTTTGTTTTCAAAATGATTTTTTAAACTTTTCTGACTTACTTGATTTTGCCTTTATTTCTTTCTCAGTTTATCTCTGTGGGGTAGCAAACTTCAGTGAGAGCTGAGTAATATTAGTGATTATTATCATTTAAAAAATGCTAAGTTACACTGACTGCCATTCGGCAAGGACTGAGAATTTCCTGCTGGTTGCACCTCTGGACCGTGCCACCCCATCCCTACCCGAGGTGGGCCAGCAGCTGTAGTAAGGCTACAAATGCCGACACCTCAGATCTGGGTCAGGCTCTTGGGCTTGAATAGCCCTACTGATGTTTACGGGCAGTTTTTGGAGGTGATGCTGTCTGTGGCAGTATGGTGCAAAGGGTTTTACTGGCGTGCATCTGGGATGGACATTTTACTCATACGTGGTGAAGCCATAAGCAGGTGATTGGGAGCACCCCAGATGAGTGCTAATAAAATTAATTATACCAGCTCAGTCTCCTAGTCGATATATTCTGTTTGTGATGGTAAAAATATTTAGGAAATTTTTCAGTTCTCCAACCTGCCATCCCACAGCCCACATGCAATGTACGGAATGCCTTCAAAAGAAAACTTACGTTCGTTATTCAGACTAACACTTATGGCCTGACTCTCCCATGTGTCTGGGTGCTCCAGAGCAGCCACAGACCTCCAGAGCTTGCTGCTCCATGAAGCCTCATCCCGCAGGGCTGCACAAGCAACCCAAAACGCAGTCTGGGCTTGCACTTGTGCCCCTGCTCTTGGGGACCACAGCCAGGTGCAAATCCGTACGGGAAGCTTTGAATGAAAACCCTGCAAACCAGTGCCATTGAATAAACTTCCAGCTATGAAGCAGAATTTTTAGAAGGCCATTCACTATAAAATAAATTATCCAAGTGAAATTTATATACAATATTTCAGAGAGTATTAATTACACAGGAAGGTTGCAGGGTCTGCATTATTCTGTTAATAGGATCTTCAGGAAAAAAAAAAAAAAAGAGTTCTGACACAATGCATTAGATTTGTTAAAGGGCCGATGTTTAATTAGTCTTAGCTGATAAATTAATTAATGAATTTGCAAATACATACCCAGGACATGCATTCGATATTCAAAAAGTAGACACTGGGATTTTGCGGAGAATAGTCTTTAACAAAGAGATTGTATGCCTGCCTGAAGTGCAAAATTCAACATCGCCATAACTACGGATCCCTAAATAGTGATTTCCATAATTACACAATTAAAACAGAAAATCTCAATTTAAGGCATGCAAATATTCTTAATTCTGCTCTGCCATGACACTGTAAAGAAGAGACAGATGAATCTGATTATGGGCCTAGAAAGCTACAATTCCTCTGTAATGCTCAGATGATGGCTGCGTGTTATGGCAAAGCAGAGCTAGGATTTCCTGAGTGAACTGCATGCACTTCTTTTAAGTACAACTTTAACTTTCAATTTCTTCCGTTTATACTACTTAGCATGGGGATAACTGCAAATCAATTTAATCTAATTTACCCCAAAATAGTGATGATACATCTCTCAGTATAAACTCCTTCTTAACGTAACATCTCTCTAGGAATATCAATACCGCATACGATTTTTCAATTAAAGCAGAAACTCAACCTTTTCTGTCTGAAGAGCATTTTGTTATCTTCTTCTAAGCTTACAGCACCTGATGTGTGGATAAAAAAATCCGTCTTCTGGGGATTTTCAGCTAAATCTATTATTTAAATCCCATTTATTAAGGTTCTTTGCTTCAGTGTCTGAATTTTCCTTGACACCTTTTTCCTGCCAAATACAATCTTCATCATAATGCATATCATTGAGAAAATAGCCCAAGAGCTCCTGTGCAGCCAGCAGGCATGTGCCAACCCAGACCATCTCCTGGGGTTGCCAGCCGGGCTGAATGCACCCAGGGGCTTTATCCATGCAATGGGACCTTCTCCATCAGACCAGCTCATAGTCTCCAGACGAGGCAGCGCTGCTCTGGCTCGCAGCCTCAGCACCCTTCGCCTCCTGTGTAGCCCCTTGGGAGGGCAGGTGGGCTGCAAGAATCCTCCTCCCATAAGGGTCCACCCCATCTGGTGGGCCCACAGCCGAGGATCTGCTGCCATCACACCTCCAGATCAAGGCAGGGTAGCTTCCCGTGCTGGGAAGTGGCCACTCCATGACTTGTCGAAGGCAGAAGGAAGCTCTTTGTTGTAGCAATAAACCTTTAGTTGTCAGAAGAAATCTGTTGCATGGTCATTAAAGAGTGGGTAAGAGGTGCCCCATGGCTTGGGATTGTATTGCTTTGCAGTTTGCTCTGGAGAGTGTTGTGTTTATAAAATCTTAATGCTTTTAAAATCATAGGTTTCTTGTTTTATATGGGTAACGTACACTCACATACTTACAAATGCTTCCACACCCCTGTGCTTCCTTGTGAAATTCAGCCACATTCTGAGACTTGCATGGCTCCAGCCCCATCACCAAATCATTCAGAACAGGAGGAGCAAAGCACCTTGTGCCTCTGACACCACGCACCAGTTCAGCACTCAGAGGGCTATTACTTTCATGGGGATTTCCCACGGACAGGGTTCATCGTCATCACCCAAACAGAGCCTATCCTAGTGAGTCAGCCACTGCAATTTCTGAAAAAGACTGATGCAAATGAAGAATTCATTCCTCATCCTGTAGAGAAAAACATTGGACCTAAAAATCCTGCCCCACACAGTTGGTTATTTAGTACATTATTGGTATCAAGCCATTGCAGAGAGCATCCATCTCTGTTGGATGCAAGGGCCAAACTATGACCATGAGGGGTCTAAGCACTGACAGCAAGTGATCAGAGCATAAAAGATCCCCCAAAAGGAGGGTACAAAGAGGATTACAACTGGAAAAATAAGGACCAGGAGCAGTTTGGTGCTGGCAAGGACAAATACAATCCAACTCTTCCTTTCACAGAACCACCGGCAAACATTTTGGTGAGTTTAAATGCCTCAGAGTGAAGCAAATGCAGGGTGCTAGGGTCAGGAAGAGTGAAGTGGGGATTTTTTTTTCTGGTCTCACAGATATCTTTACAGATAGGGGTGATTTATAAATAGCCATTTTGCCATTTCCTGATTGCGGTTGGCCGACTCTGCCTTATTTATGGCAGCGCATGAGAAGTGCTCAGCACTTTGCTTCGGTGCATGCCCTGGAGCAGGGCTTCAGATGCAGAGTTCAAACTTCGGAGCAGGCACTGAAACAAGTGGATCCCCTGCCACCCGTCAGCATCACCTTCAGCATCTCATGACAGATGCTGTGAGGACTGTGATGCTCTTACTGACTAGACACTGTACTGCCTGCCTTGAAAATATGCTGGGGTGATACATGCAAATATAGCACCACAACAGATTATCAAGCTTGCAGAGCCAGCCCTCTTACATATGCATGTTATGACAGTCTTTAATCATATTAGCACATCAGTTTATTGCAGGCAGGACCCTCCCTCCTCCAACACATGGGAGGATCCAGGATGGCATTCCCAGCCTGGAATGGCTGTGGAGCTTCCTCGAGAATGGGAATTGGGAATTGCTTCTGCCCCATTTCACAGGTGGCAAAGCAGAAGTCAAAACATCCAGGCTGGCAATGCTGAGCTGGTGTGAGCCCCTGCTGTGCCCTCTGCCTGTGGTCACCTGGAACTGGAATAATGAGAAAAGACATCGACCTTTATCAGAAGGTCATTTTTGAATGGACCATCCAGTAGCTGTAACCCAACGCAGCTTGGAAGACACTTAAAAAGTGAGGATGCAGGTTTTCAGGTTCTGGTCACCAACCCTGGGGAGATTTTGAGAGAAAAAGCAGAAACCTGGCATCACGCAGGATAGATGAGCCTAATGAACGTTACCAGTGCAGCAGGCTGGCACGGCCAAAATGCCTTCCCCTAACACACAGGAGAAAAGGGCACCTCATCACAGGGACATCAGCCAGAGTGACACCACGGGTATCTCATCCTACCAGCATTAAATCATCCTTGGAACATCCTCCGACTTAATCAGTAGAAATTTCCTAACTCAAAACTGTAGAAATTCTGTATTAGACTTCATATTGATGGTTGAGAACAAGCCATTCTTCAGGTGGAAGTGATCACAATTTGGTTATATTCATTATGCACAACCAGGATGAGAGCCAAGCTCAGCGGCATAAACACGTGCTGATTTTGGAGGGCCAGTGTCACACAGCCAAAACCAACCAGCACCCAGGATTAAGACTTCTAGCACAGAAATCCGCCCAAGAACTGGCAACTCTCCTGTGGACCCCAACCCCATTGGCCACATTAGGTGGACAGCCAGAGCAGACTGCAGGGGCAGAGGAAAAGGTAGATATGAGAAAGAAAGCCTGTTTGGTGTTCCTGGAAGTTTCCCGATTGCTACTCTATTTCTGCATTTGTTCTGTATCCCCAATCAGAAGAAATGGGAGAGAATGTGGGGAGGAGGGCTGAGGAAGCTCTAACACTGCCCTTCCAGAGGGAAGAGAGACCTCAAAAGAAGGCAAAGGATGATTTATCTACATGGCCCACAGAAATGGGATGGCAGGAGGCCACCTTCCAAATGCACAAAATGTGAGCAAAGCCGGGTTAGGTTTGACATGAGTCATGGATTTGTCTTGAGCAGCGGAGGTGATGATGGTTGGCCTCATCATTGTGAGTTGTGATGGATTTTCTGTAGCTGAAAGTCTTTAAATCAGCACTGGATGTTCAAGGACACAGTTTAAAGGGACACAAGAGCAGCCTTACTGTAAAACTGAGGAGTGGTAAAGTGTTTCACGGTGCCGTGTCCCTCAGCCAGGGGCTGCAGCACAGCCGACCCAGCTGTCGGCTTCTCGTTGTGTGGGCTGTGCCATGGATCTGTCACAGCCATTGAGGCACCTTGTGCTGCTGCCCTCCTCTCTGAAGGTGCTACTGGGGCTCTGTAGGCACATCGGTGGTGCTGGGCACAGCTGGGGCGCGTTGCTTTGTTGAGTGGGTGCAGAAGAGGCTCCGACCCATGCGGAAGCACACAGTGACTGCTGTAAACATTAGACATCACATTACCCAGAGGTGTGAAGATTTTTTCTCTCTACCATCTTTGAGCAGGTTTCCTAAGGTCTCTAGAAGGCATCTCAACACGGAGGCTTACCACTGAGGAACTGGACCCTCTGCTCCAGAGGATGCAGCAGCACGGGCTGGGCCCAGGCTGTGAAGCAGACTGAACCCCGCGTCCTTCCTTCTTTGGGGGTTTTCTCCAAAAACCTGTATTTTGCACCTGAGTGGAAAGTCTTAAAGGTTGAGGAACTGCCCTTGGGCAAACCAGCATCCTAAACATGGCTGGTTTTTGTTTTGTTTTGTTTTCCCCCCTCCAATCTTCCTCAAACTTATTACATGCATCGAACATCCTATTTGGCTTCACGCTTGACCTTGGGGGACTCCTTGCTCCTCTTTACATTGCGCAGGGGGTGACAGAGCCTCACGAGCGCGCTTTGCCTCCTGCCTTCCCACATCCCTTCTAAGCTCATTGGAAAAACATCTTCCCTTGCCCAACTTCACCAATTCTCTGCCCCTTTGTTTTTATTTAGCTCTGTAATTACATTATCTGATGGTACAGCATTTTGGAATGAAATCTGCATGAAAGATATTAAAAAAATATATTTCTATTTCGCAATGTCTTTGAAGCTATCTTTAGTCCGGGCAACCAGAATAAAACCCGTGCTTGACTCTTCACAAATTTTCTGCTTTGTGGAGCTCTTAGGAAAGAGGGCTCCATGGGCCGGGGCAGGGAAATCCATGAGTTCAGATTATTTTATTAATACTATTAATAACTATTTTTTTGGCAGTGCTTCACAAGGGAGAAAAACATCAGGTATGCACAAGATGTAATTATGTTTATAGTTAACGCTAGATGTTTTCCATGGGAGAAAAAGCGCCATGTTTTTTTTTTTTTTTTTTTTTTTTTTTTTTTTTTTTTTTTTTTT
>NC_048909.1:1151288-1159848 GCF_011077185.1 Oxyura jamaicensis | reverse complement strand
GTAAATAAAAAAAAAAAAAAAAAGAAATTAAAATTGGAAGAAAAAAAAAGAGGAAATATTCAGCTATTTCTTATTTTTAAGAAAGTTGGCGCCGGGCGGGGCGGTACGGGGCCAGCGGCTGGGGGGGACCCCGGCACTGCCCCGCCCGGCGAAATTTTATTTTTGTCCCTTTCGAAGCAAAGCCCTGCTCATATGTAAATGAAAATTAAGCTGGAATTTGAATGAATTCAGGTTTTTCTCTCCCCCCGACCTCCCACCCCCCCCCGGTTCTCCTGAAGAAAAATAGAGGCTGGAAGCAGCAGAGTGCTCGGGAATCCAACTCGTTCAAGTTGGAGGTGGGCACCTCTGGATTAACTGCAATAAAATGATTAGTTTGGGAAAGTGGGAGAATTGCTGTTACGGAGCAATTAAGAATTGTACTTCATTGTAATTTTGAACTTGCCTACCACAGTGTGCCAGAATGGATTTTTGCTGCAGTGCTTAAAGTTATTTGTTTCAAATAAGGAGTTTTGCAGGAAAATTAGACCATAGAAAATTTGCTGTGGACACACCCAAATTTTTTTTTTTTTTGTGATTTTGGATTTCATGCAAAACTGCTCTTAAACAATAAGATCCTAAACACGGTCCAGGAAAACACGAGGACAAGCAAAATTAAGAGTCTAATGTCAGTTTTATTTTTGAATTTCTTGGCTTTTCTGATGGTTTCTTCTGGCATAATTAAAACATAGTTTCCAGCATTTAATTTCGTACTTCATTTGTAAAGAAAAAATTTCCATAGTAGGGATTTTTTTCCTTTTTTTTTTTTAAGCACATGCAGACTGTAACTACTCCAGATACTGTGGATCTTATAAATCTAGTATTTGCACAGGTTTATTATAAGGTCCGCCATGATATTATGAATGTGCATAATTAACAATATTGTGAAAAATTAATTGAAGATTTAGTGATTTTGATTTTTTTTTTAAACAGTAAATCTGAAGTGTCTTTTCAGGGCTCTGCCATGATATTTTTCACAATTTCAAAATCCTTTTTCTCCTGGACTCTTACTGCAAAGCCTTCCTGGAGTTTAAGATGAAAATCTTTTTTTTTTTTTTTTTTTTTAATTTGTTGTCATGTTCAGATTATTTTGCTGTTACGGGGAGGCTGCAAGTTTAGGACTGTGCACAGACCGGTTTGTTATTGTAGGGTTGCCCTTGAATACTGGGGTCTTGGTATTGATCTTTTAAAAATAAATAACAAAAGAGCTCTGAAACATGCATTGTTTCAATAAAAAGCAATATAGGAGAGATGCATGGCCTTTCCACCCAAAAGTGGGGGAGGGAGAGGAAGGGAAAGATTAGGTCAACATTGAGTTTTACCAACCTTGACACAGTCTCCTCTCTAAAATGGGGACAAAATAGCAAGATGGCTGGCTCCACAGCTGCAGCAGGTTTTTTTTTTTTTTTTTTTTTTTTTTCTGAAAAAGGCATTTTTAAATTTTGAACTCAGAAGAGTTTGTGGAGCTGCTGGGCACCCACCCGCAAATGTTGAATTGCAACTGCATAAAAAAAAATTAAATTCAATCTGGAATGAATTTTTAAATCTGAATTTCAAACCCCTGAAAAGTTTCTTGTTTTAATTTTATTTCATTGTAACTTGATCTTTGTTTGAAATTAGGCAACACTGGCTGAAAAATTCAAGGTTCTGAGGCTGTTTTTCACCCTGCTCCCATTATTTTATTTCACATTTTGTGTTATTTTTTGGGGGGGGGGGGGGGGGGGGGGGAGGAATGAAAAAATTGCAAAGCAGGATAATTCTCGTGGGTGGAGGAGAAAATATTCTGAAATGTCAACCTCATATTTTTATTTTTGCATTTATTCCCCCCCCCCAACAAGGACCCACCCTCTTCCTGAATCTTTTTTAGCAAATAATGAAACAAGTACCACGGTTACAGACCTGCAGTGGTGCAGATAGAGTGGGGTGGCACATATGGGCAAAAATTACACACAATGCTCTAAATTGGATTAAACAATCCCGGAGAATATTTTATTCATGGTTTCAGCCAGGAAGCTGTAACGTGCTGGCTTTTCCATATTCTTATATGCCAAGAATTCCCTTCCTTGAGCTGCACCCCAGAACTTTCACTGACTCTATGATTATACCAAAAGAGACTGTTTAGCTGTATTTTTTTTAAGGTTTCATACATTTTTTTTTCCAGAGAGCTTTTGTTGCTGCTTTTTCTCTCCCTCTGTGCTCCCCCCACCATCACCCTGTGATCTGGGGAGAAACCCTGTGGCTGCATTGTAGGATCGGGGGGGTTATGCATTGATGGGTGCTGCATTTAATTATAAATACTGGCATATATTTGGTTTGGGGACACAAATAACAGATTTTAGAGTTTTGTGTTTAAAGTTTATCATGCTCTCCTAAAATATCATTATTGAAATTAGTTTATATCTATTGTAACCTGTTTTTGTCTTTTGTGAGAATGAGTGAATTGTCTTGAGGTGGTTATTGGGGGTGTGCTGTGTGTTGCACGTCTCCTCTGCAGAGATTTGAAATGCAAGGCAATAGTACTCGGTTGCAACTTGTGGGGATGCTGTCATACAGTAGGTGTGCGTACCGCAACCTCTACAATCTTTAACTCTGCGTATATCAGTTTCTTTTAAACAACGGCTTCCATTATATATTCCACTGGTGATGAAAAGCTGTGGTTTAGGTTATAATGGGTTTCTGAATCTAACCTTTCTGTGTGTTGGTGTCCTTCCAGGAGAAGCCTCCTCTTGCTTGAAAAAAATTTCATAATTTTTCATTGCAGTGTGCTTTCAGAGGATTTTTTTTTTTTTTTTCTGGAAAGTTGATCAATATTTATCATTTTAAAAATTGCTGTTGAGAAGCCAGGGAGGGGGAGGGGAGGAAGCAGCGATACCAACGCCGCACTGGTGGCAGGACTGAAACGTGCTTTTGAAAAAGGAAAATTTTTCAAAAAGTACCCAGTCCTCAGCGAGGGATGAAAATAGACACAACATTAAAGTAGTAGATAATATTTACACAAGCTCAATATAAAATGTTACGATCCTATTCGCATAACTCCAGAATAATTTAAATATATATCACTGCCGTAATGCCGCGCGTAGTACAGGTCTGGGTGCAGTCACGTGGCTCTGGTGATGCACAGCCAAGTTTGCAATTATGCAAGCGCGGTAGTGAAATTAGGCTTCCAGAAATGAGAGTTTTTAAAATTTTGTATTTTATGTTGGAAACCTGATATAAGGCTTGTGCTGGGAAGGAGTTGGGGTTTGTGCCCTGAGGCTGTTCTGTGGGCAGCTCGGGCATCCTTCAGGTTTGGGAAGGGGCGCGGCGTCCACCCACGCAGGGCAGCGGGACAGCCCGGCCCAGGTAACCTCCATCGCCCTGCCTGCGTGTGCGAAGCACTCTGTGTGTACAGAGGGGCTGCTGGATCACAACTGCACCTGCTGCGGCTGCCCATGGCACTGCAGGTTACTCTAATTCACCTTCAACAATTATTTGTGTGTTAATTGCGCTGGGGGCTTTCAGGAGCAGCCTAACATGGACAGCATTGGTCCTGCAGTGTGCAGGAACGTGCCTTTTGTGTCGTGGTGCTGGCAGGATTAGGCCCTGGTTGTAAGTGGTGGGGAAAGTGGTGTCAAGAGAGCACCTGGGCACGGGGACTGCAAGTGGCTGGAGGTTGTGGTTGCTTTTTGGTGATGGACACAAGTAACTGCTGCCAGGAGATACTTATTCCTTGTAATTTCTGTTTCTGAGCTGTTAAAACTACAGCATTATGTATATTTGGAATTGGGCATTTATGGATTCAGTTTGGCCATACTGCATTTTCTGGGGAAGAAGTTTAATTTTTAAAGGTCTTTTATGGATTAATTGCTAGTCATCTGCCTCCTTTTTGCTTTTGTTTGGTTCCTTGAATGTCTCTTGATTATTCTGTACTATGTAATGCCAATTTAGTGGTTAACTAGTATGCAAACTACATCTGGACGTGTTGACTTTGCATTAACAATCATTGATTTGTCTGGAGCAAGGGAATAGAAATGAATGATGCTGTTTACCATGGATAGTATATGAAAAATAACCATTTGCGATGTATCTTTCATCAGTGGCATGCAGCTCTGGTGCAACTTGTCACAGCGGCTCTGCCTCATCAGCAGTCGCGTGAGAGCTGAATTTTTAAGCCCTAACTCTTGGAGTGGGAGAGAAACCCAGGAAAGCAGCTGCACGTGGTGTATGGTGAAGGTGGTGGCTGCGTACCCAGTGTGGAAGAGGCTTGGCCTGTGGCTCCTGGTCTCCTTGGTTAGCTCTTGGGATAGTGGAAGGGGGATAAAGTTGTGGCAGAAAGGGAGGGGAAAGAAATTAATTTATATATATATGGAGCTTTTCAGTTGAACTTTATAGTAACCAGTGATAAGTGGTGGGCTGCTTCTGTGACAGCTGAGGGCCTGCAATGCCTGTGGCAGGAGGAGCATGGTTGGCTCCCATCCCTACCTTGTCTTGCAGTTCCCAGGATGTGCCTGCAGTGCATGTTCAGGTGAGTTACAGGACACGGGAGATTATGCCACATGCTTGGGTCTTCAAAATAATGAAGGGCTGAAGGACTTTCCAAAGGAGTGAGTCCCTTCCCAAGACACGTGACGCTGGAGACATCAGACTGTTTATAAAGGTAGGGTTCCTTCCCTTGGTTGCTGTTGGATATTTACACCTTGAATCTGTCCTCCTTCTCCTCCAGTCCTGGGCCCTGTCTGCCATGCTGTCTGTAGGACTCGGGTGGTGTGTGAAGTTGATAGTGAGCATTGCTCTTCCTTTTGGGCTTGGGTAGGCAGCTTTGGTTATTCGTTTTCAGAAATTGCTGAAATTGTGATTACCAGTCGGATACCATAATGATGGATATAGGTAGTCTCCTGTGATGTGGGTATCCTACACTGACAATATTGAGCATGTAAATGCATGTGGAGGTGTTGGGCAAGCTGTGTGATGGTTTTGTTGAGTTATTTGGATTTTCATTGTTTGAATATTTATTGCTCCCAAAGTGAGTGGTGTCAAACATGGCAGAAGAAGGAGATTAATAAGAGAAATGTGTCCTTCATACTCCTTGAAAGTGTGGCTGCAAAGAAGTTTCTTATTCAGACTTGTATTTTGAGGAGGGATACAGCACTGAGGGTATGAGTGGTGTAGAAGCACCTTGATATTAGCAGATTAGGCTCTGCACCTGTACTTAAACCACTTCTTCTGTGCCAATATAGAAGAGGTTTTATGCTCTACATTTTTGTTTTGTTTTTTTGACAGCTGATTGGCAGTTAACTCAGGTGTATAACCCATCTGAATGCTCGTGCTGACATGCTGGAATCCTTTTCTCCAACTGGGACATCTCAGGGAGTGGAGTTTGCTTGATGGGAACGCAGGTCCTCCCTGGGGAAGTTAAAGCAGCTGAACCCCTGAGCTTGTGCCTCTATGGGTGTAGAACGATGCAGATGATCCTGGATGAGGTCAGGGTAGAGTTTCAGGCTGGTGGTCCCACCAGGCAGAGACCAGACTTGGGGTGATATGCTGTAGCTGGAGAACCTGGAGGCTACGTGGCTGGTTTGCAGTAAAACTGCAGCGCTGTGGGGCCGTCATGGCTGTCCCTGTGCTGAGGGCCTGGGGTGAAGGGCACAGTGCTTGTCACTGGTGGGACCAGTGTCAAAACACCAGTTCTGCTAGGGCAGCTCTTCTCGGGGGTCTTTCTCCTCTGTCATTATTTCTCTAACCTATATAGCCAAGGCACTCCTTAATATGTGCTTTAGAAAGGCTTAGCTGGTGCACTGTACCTGCAAAGATTTAATTACATAGGCAAGGCCTTCCTTGCTTGTAATTTACAGTACTGCTGTTTGTTTCGCATCTATATTTGGCTGTCATAATGTGAAAAATAATGCTGGAAGTGGAAAAGCAGTGACGAGATTTTGTGTATTCTAATGCTGGCTGACAAAGGGAAGATGCCGATATTGGTGTGTGGAGCAGAGGCTTGGGACTGTTGAAGCCTCTGAGGAACCATCGTGTGTGGAGGGAATCAATACAAGTGTTTATGGTTATGTGTATGGTTATAGTGTCTGAGAGACTTGGTGTAGCGATGGTTATAGTGTCCGAGAGACTTGGTGTAGCGATGTAGGATGGTGAGGCTTGGGCACTGCCTGGGCCTTTGGCTCTGTACTGGCCAGGGCTCGGGCTGCAAAACACAAAGGGCTCAGTGAATATCTGTATGCTGGGTGTTTTTAAACACTGGGGATGGTATTGCGTGATGTTCAGCATCTCAGCAAGTGACAGAAGTAAAACCAGGGATGCTCACCAGGCCTTCCTTCAGCTGCCAGCTGAGCAAGTGCTCTGTGGGCTGGACGAGGTCATGGTCCTGTGCTGGTGCCATGTGGCACCGTTGTGTCCTCGGGGCCTTCCTTCATACTGCTTGTTGCAGTTTCATTTTGCTAGGTGTATTCTGGCAACAAGTAATTTTTCAAATGTTAGTTTTTTACTCTGTGTGGGTGTAGGTGTCCTTTCCTGTCTGAAAATAACAACAGAAGTAAGTTTTCAGCAGAATTTGGGTTTGCTTGCATTGAAGGCCCATCATTTAGGTTCTGCTTACAGTATGTGGATAACAATTATAGTAGAAGTGTTTAATTGCTTTAAGCCCATTTATGGAAGTATTAAACCTCGGTGTTCAGAGCTCTGTGGCCAAAGCCAGCAGCTCTGTGGAGAGGAGAGCCCGGCAGGCTCCCTGGGGGGAGCAGAACAGAGTGGTGGAAGTTGGGACACTGGGGCCTTGGGGTGTGCACCTCTAACCAGGGCTCAGAGGTGTCCGTGTTTTGGTGAGTTGTCTTTTTTTTGTGTGTGTGGCTATTTTAATTACTTGGCTACATGAGGGAAGAAGGAAACTCTACTTCAGCAGGTTTGTATGATTTCTTATATTTAGACTGCTGGGTGTAGTTTGGGAGTAGAGCTGAGATGACCCCCTCAGTTGTGTGTGAACTGCCTCAGTAGAGCTGTACCTCAAAACCCAAGAACAGCCACAGGCTTCTGAGTGTAAATCTGTCACTCGAGGTCTGGTGCTCTTCAGTCTGTGAGTTGCAAATCTTGAGCTTTTACCGGTGTTCATGATGCTCATAATTTTGAGGGTGAGAAGGAAGGGTCATAGGGACAGAGGATAATTATTTGCTGGAAACAAAATACCTTCTCAGATTTCTGAATGCGTTTTTTAAAACCTGTATAGGGAGGCACAGCTGGATTTGGGTCTGGTGCGTAGCGGAGGGGAACTGAAAACCCCAGTGAGAATTGATGAAATTCCTCTGTGCAGTTAGGTGATGCTGTCAGCAGGAGCATATGTTGGGACCTTGAGATGCTCAAGTGTGTCCTGGGGACAGTGGTGGTGGCAGGGACACATGAGATGGGTCAGGACTGATGTTTGGTGTCCTTGGTGCTGCGGCGATGGGCATGAGCTGGTGGGATCTTCACGGGCCAGCAGGGATGTGGATGAATTCTGCCAGCAAATGAATTCATAATTTAACAAAGCAAAGACTTGTTGTGGGTGTATTTTGACTCTTTGTCAAATATAGATTGTTTTGGAGCATGTGGCTTCTGATATCTACTCATGGTTAATGCCACCAAGACATACTACGTATTTATCTGATGGAGGGATATTTTTGCCTGCTTATCTCTCTTTATTGTAAAGGCCTATACATTCAGCTGGGAGGTGATAACAGCAGTTAGAATTAGCGTTTCTCCTTCATCATGTTTTTTAGGATATTGCCAGAGAGAAAGCCTTGGAGGGGGACCCACTTTGCAGTGGGCCAGGAGGCAGAGTATGTCTGGAGCAAGTTTGCAGGGTTGGAGTTGCAATGTGCGTGGTTTGAGAGTAGCGATGCAGTTCCCGCTTCTAGAAGTGGCACGTATATGTCAGAGAAATGTAGGCATGGGTCCCTTGGAGCACCCTGCACTTACTGGAAACAGTCTTGCTGTTCATAAATGAGAAAAAACACCCCCAAACTGACAAAAACGAAAGGCCTTTTTTCTGAAACCTTGCGTGGATTTATTTATTTATTTTTTAATGTCTTAATTGGTTTATTTGCTAAGAAGTAGATTTACTGAGAATGCTCCATTGCTTTTGGTTTTTAATAGTGTTGTGTAGATAGCAGTCACACGTTGTGAATGTTTGTTTGTCTAACTTGTATATGTTTGTGCTTTCCTCATTTTACAGAGAACTCTTTGGCCTTCCTATTCCAGAATAAACAGTGCTTGTGATTGTAGTTCATTATGTGATATTTAAAATGTATAAAATGAAATGTTCCTGTCTACCTTAAGCAGACATATGTCTACATTTTACAAATTAACCTAATTAAATATATATGTAGAAATTTATGATATTAAGCTCCTAGCGTAAGATATGCAATTAGCATTCATGGAGCCAGGAAGGAATTTTCCATTTGTGTCTTGACTTTTCCTCATAGGATATGTTTTTTTTGTGTCTGTGTGGCTTTTTTTTCCTTTCCTTCCTTTCCTTCCTTTCCTTCCTTTCCTTCCTTTCCTT
>NC_048909.1:1121300-1151278 GCF_011077185.1 Oxyura jamaicensis | reverse complement strand
TCCTTTCCTTCCTTTCCTTCCTTTCCTTCCTTTCCTTCCTTTCCTTCAATTTTTGTTCTGCTTAGGAATTCACGTAGGGACTAGTCCTAAAGGGATTTATGCTTGTGGTTAAATTTCCTCAAAAGGAACTTTGACTGAAGTCAGTAAAATGGTACCTAAATCCTGCACTTCAGCCTATCCCTGTGACTGTGCAGGGACAGAAGGATTTCGTTTTGTGAAGACAATATTATCATGAGCAAAATACCATTCTGGAGGAAAAATGGCACTAGAATATTTACATTTTTCAAGCCTCTTCCTTCCTCCTACCCGAAAATAGAAAAAAAAAATATCTGTCTCCTCTGGATTTATGTAATTTTCAAGTGTTAGGCCAGCATTGTTTCCAAAACACACAGTCCTTCCACCTTAACTCTCTCTATGGCAAGAGAGCCCTTGCGCAATAAATACAAGGAACATATTCCATTAATATATGCACTCATATAGAACTGTTCTGGCACCAGGAACAATACATTTTAGTTTCTTTTCTGCCAAAGTGTTTTTTTTTTTTTTTTTTTTTTTAAAGTTGGATCACACTATAATAGTTTGTTATATAAATAATCATTTAGTCTATTTTGCATCTCAATAGTTGAATGCATTTTATTCACAAAAAGCCTTTTTTCCCCCATAAACATCCCCACTGTTACCCAAAGGTACTCTTTCCTAGCAAAACCCACAAAGTGAATGACGTTCTCAGCTTAGCTATTTTAATGATCCCACAAACCAAAAAAAGCCGTAGGAAATTTTTCAAAAGCAAACTGCAGAAACATGTTTTTGGGACATCATAACTTTTAGACTTTTTGTCCAATTATTTTTGTTAGATTTTCCAAGTAGTCATAACAGCAAGCTGTAAACTCGAAGAATTTGGGACTGTTCTTTCTTTCTGTGGAGAAAGTTTAGGGCTTTTAAACTTGACCCAAAATGGAGCAAAGCTGATTCAAAGAGCATCCTTGAACAAAGCCACGGGGCTGTAGACCCAGCAAACATTCTGGCTCTGATGCAAATTTCTGTTTGAGAACTATTAATAATTTTGTGTGAGGAAGGTGAGATGTTGGATCATAACCATTTTTCCCCTCTTGGACACCTCTGCAAATTCATCCTCCAGTATTTTCCTTTAACTTTCTGCCCTGCTGTGTTGCAGAGTTTCTGTTTCGAGGCCCGAGGCCCAGTGGAAATTTTGCTTTAAGGCACATCTCCAGACCTCTCTCTTTGCATGAGCTTTCTGCTCCTGCGTTGTCTCAGGTTGGTGGTAGATGGTTTCTCTTTCTCTCACTGTTTTTTTTTCTAATGGCCTTTGCCTTAGGGGGGAATCCTTTTTATATGCGCTGGTCAGCCTTTTGTTTGTGCTCCTCCATCACCAGATGCTGAGATGCGGCCAACTACGTAAAAGAGAAGACAGCATTGCAAACTCTTCTAGGTTTTCTTGTAAGCCTATGGCTTTGCCAGCGAGCTCTGCAGGGCAAGAACTGTCTTACATCTGTGTCCCATGTAACTCCAGGTACGGGACAGATGATTTATTAATAATAACTTTGTTTTCCAGTCTGGCAGGTATATTGTACAGCTGTTTCCTTCTCACCTCTGCTTTATAGCTCTGTGCTGACCCTTTGGAGGCTCCTCATGTTGCAGCCCCAGCGTGTGCTGCAGGCTCCTGTTAATGAGGATTTTTGGTAGCCTGGTGTCGCTGAGCATCAAGGCAATGGTTTGTGTAATTGCAGTGTCTGCAATTTATTTAGGCAAATAGGAGCATGAAAAATATTTGCTCTTCCCGTTTTATTTCTACAGTTGTTTTTAAGGTGGCACCACCAGAACTATGCACAGTGCTATGGATTCAGCGGTATGCGGTGGCACGTTCTCCGTTCTTTTGCTAATAATTAGCTGCGTTTCACTTGCTGTTCTGGCCACCATCAAGCGCTGTGCTGATGCTGTTGGAGAAGTGCCCTCAGCCACTCCTCATCTTCTTTTGTGAATGCTAATGGCTGATTTAGATGCCTTTATTTTGTGTATTCCGTTATAGTTGCTTTTCCCCAGGTATATTACTTTGCATATATCCATGTTGAATTTCATTCCCTCTTGTCACCTGCTCTCCTGCTTCTTAAGATCTTTCTGCTGCTTGTCATGGTCCCCCTTGGCTTTGGATGGCCTCAGCAACATCTTCTGTCCACAATCTTGGTTACCTCACTCTCCTCATCCCTTTCTCCACATCTCACTTGGTGCGCTGACCAGGCGTCTCTCTGGTCCCCACTACGATATCAAACTATTCCTACCCTTTATTTTCTGTCTTATTCAGTTGTTAGGTGATCAGAACATCTCTTGCTTTATCTCGTGCATATGACAGCATTGTGAGTGCACGTGGTGTAAGAGCCTTCGTAGAGGAAACTTGGTGAAGACTTGGCAATTTGGGTATGTTGCATCGCACACTCATCCGTTTTTATTTGCTCATCAACACTTTTCAAATACCCTGATGGTTTTGTGAGTTGTGACTGCAAAGCTGTGTTGAATCCCAGTGTATCCTTTTTCTCTGTGTGAAGACAGATTTTGTTTCTAATTAACTGTACTAATTCTTCTGCTACAAAAATCAAGTTCTGCAGTTTGTAGTTCTTTGGATTTATTCTATGACCCTTCTAAAAGTGCAGTCACATTCTCTATTTCGTGGATTTTAGGTATTGAGGCTGATAAGAGTGATTTTGTGGTACTAGGTAATTTTAATAGCTCAGTGTCTTTAAGACTTTTCGTTGGATACTGTCTGGCTCTGTTTTTTATTATACTGCTATTTTTTTTAGGCAGGTCTACATCTTTTTCCAGTGATCCTACGGTTTGAGGCAGATACTCTGATCACTCCTGATGAAGGAAGGGTCCAGAAGGGGAATTTCTGAGCCCTTTCACATGCGAGCAGAGTTGAATTTTTATACTGTGGTTTTATCTTTCTTCAGTGCTTGATTTATACCAGACTCTGACTTCTGGTGCTTATGTGTTTGATTTTATTTATTTATTTATTTAAAATGAGTTCTTATTCCTTTAGCGACCTGTTTCTCTCTCTCTCTCTCTTTTTTTTTTTTTTTGTTTGATTGGCTTCTTATGGCTTAAATTTAGCTTTATCGAGTTTACATTCTTCCTTGAGTGTGTCTTTCTGTTCCTAATGGCCTTTTTCACTCTGCCCTTTAGCCGTGCTAATTTTTTAACAAGCTCCTTTGACATTGATAGCCATCTTCTCCAAGTTCTCCACCTCACCTGCAGGCTGTTATCTTTTAACTGCTCCATTGATCTTTCTGTTAACAAAATCTCCCGTTTAAGTACCCTTTTCTGTAGTTGAATCGTAGCGTAATGGACCTTCTGGTGCAGCTTTTGTGTTCCCAAGAGTTCTGGATTTGGAGCACGGGTGCAGGGCGGCAGGGCTGGGCTTGTGGGCTGCCTCTGGGTCAGGTGTTGGCGGGACAGGAGCGGCGGAACAGCCGGCGGCCTCCTGCTGGTCTCCAAGAATGACAAAGCAGGGCACATGGTCTTGTATCTCCTGACCCGCATTTAAGGACACGATGTGGGGAGAGGTCAGATGTGGCCTCCAGAGCATCGGTGTTGCATCAAACCAGGTTTTGCATTTGCAGGCCTCTGGGATTAACTGAGTTCTGCTGTTCTCGTCGTTGTACTTCCTGCCCCTGTAAAGACCTGCAGCCTCCTGGTATTCTTTGACGTGCCCCAGGTGCTGTCACCATCCTTCGATGCTCACTGGTGCTGGAGCTGTACCTGCCTCCCGTGGGTGCGCTGCGGTCCCTACAGGTGCTCTGCCACCAGTTCGTGGCTGTGCGTGCTCATAGCCAGCATGCCCAACTCGGCATGCCGACCTAACGTGGACACAGGCGGTAGTGCGCTGACTGCTGTTTCCTACCTGAATTTTAGAAATATCTGTAACGTTTTTCAGGGATGCAGTATGCTTATGACCTCATCAATAGAAAATGCTTTACTTAAACTGGGCGTTCTCCTGTGCTTGTTGATTTTCTCAGGCTATAGTTTAAATAGTCCTGTATGTGCCGGCATCTGTTTTCATTTTGGTTTTGTTGAAGTCCGATTTTCTTGTAGGAGCTCCATCTCCTTTGGAGTAAGCCCTCCTTTAGCTCATGCCTTCGGACCCTCTGAAGCCACCTGGACCCACAGCTGGGTCCTCAGAATTTCAGAAGAGGGCACCACATAGGTCCTGGGTTTTACTTTTTCCCAGTTTGTTTTGCTTCCAGCATCTGTTGTCTTCTGTGTCACTCATGTGCACTTCTCAGCCCCTGCTGTGAAACGAGAGCCACGTTCTGGTCTGGGGCTTGCTCTGAAGCGAGGCCCCAGCTTGCTGTGCGCAGGGCCCTGCACTCCCCTCTCAGGCTGGCCCTCCAGCGAGCTCGCTGGGCTTGCCATGAGAGACTGGGGAGAATTAAAATAAGGGAAAAAAAGGAATAATAAAAGGAAGAGATGACAGTTATCCTTGAGTTAGAAGTTATCAAGCGCAGAAAATTGATAAAGGAAGTTAAAAACACAAGGGAAAAAAATCTGACTGTCACTGCAAAGAACAGTAAGAAAGTATTTATATTAGGAACAAAAGAAATTCTAATAATGGTTTGTGTAGACTTATCACAACTGCGGAGAGGTAAAACGCATAATAAAGCAGAAAAACTAGACATGTTTAATAAATATTGCTGTTCCCTATTTGTAAAGAAGAGGTGTGATGTATTCATAGTCCATGTGCAGAAGAGGTCTGCTGTTGTTAACAGGGAGGGTGTTGAGCAGAGGCTGGGAAGTGGAAGAAGCATTTTCCAGCTGGCACGTATGGATGGTGCTCTTGGGGGAGTCCTGCAGGGGATGGATGGCTGATGGCTGGTTTTTTTTTTTTTTTTTTTTTTTTTTTCTTTTGGGCATTCTGAGAACATTCCAGAAAAACTGGCAGATGCTGTTGCTGTACCATCTTAACCTGACATCAGTCTGGGGACGACGGAGCAAAGGAGCCCATGAAGGAAGCGTCAGGAAGGAAGTGATGGGAATAGCAAACCACTTGAGCTCGTTCTTTGGCAGAAGTGGTAGGGGGACATGTCGCGTGCTGAGCTAGGGAAGTGTTTTGGTGTTGGGCAGCGTTTGGCTCCATCAGCTGCTTGTGGCATCATGCTCGTGTGAAGCTGGTGCTGGATGGGGCCTGGGGTGCCGCGAAGGCACAGTGCTGCCCGCCCCATGGGCCTGGAGCCAGAGGCTCACCCGGGCCAATCTGAAGAGCTTTGGTGCGGTCAGTTGTAGGATTTGTGCAGTGGGAGATACAATCTCAAGGGGGTGCCTTAGGAATGGGGAAAATAGAGAAGAAACAGAGATCCCAAAGCAGGCTTTTAGGGTAGGAAGGGGACAATTGCTGCATCAGAGGCAATGACACCGCATCTGTGAGAATGGGGTAATGCAAACCACGGGTGTGCAGAGCAAGGGAGCTATGTGAAAACCACTATTCTGTCTTTTCCTATTGCTTGTGCATTAATGCAATATCCCTGTTTTCAGTTCTCATTTTTTTATAAGAGATGTTGAAAAGTTGGAGAAGACACAGACTGTGTGGCTGGAGTGAAGCAATTCAGGGAGCCAAGGAAATAGTCATTGGTATTTGTTCTGAAATGTTTTGGGACATGCACAGTATTTTGGGAAATTCTCTCTGGCAATAAGATTAAAAAATAATCACTTGTTGATTTTTATCTTTGTAGAGCCAGTTCTCTATGGATTTTAAAAACAAATAAATAAAAAATAAAAGGCAGGTACCGAAGAGCTCTTCATTTTTGCAGACTGTGAAGCGAGGAACAATACCTGGAAGCTGAGTCCAAACACTCAGATGACAAAATGAAGACGCAAAAATATTTTTAAGAGTAGGAGGTGGAAATTTTGAACAGCAGGGGAGATCAGCCATTAGAGCAAACTACCAAGGGAAATTGTGGACTCTGCATATCTTGATGCCTTTGCTTATTCTCTGCATCTATGGAATATGTGTTTCAGAGTTTTCTGGCAGAGCTTAGCAGTTAGGCAGGGGAGAATTGCTGTTATGTTATAAAGAATGGCTATTCTGTGGTTTAAACAAAAGATCTCACTCTCTGTCTCTCTCTTTTGGTATCCTGTTTCCCAGTGTCCAGCAGCAGATGGCTGGGGAAGGATTATAAGGAACAGAGAAAATATTGAGTGAGTCTTTAATATACTCTCACTTCTGTTGAATAATGGTGTAGGGACTTACCAAGCCAGAGCCTCAGTCTGAACCTCTGTCATTAGTGAGACAAACTCAATTACCATTCCCTGTTCACATTCACCATGGCACTTGGAAAGGCTCCTGCTCCCCAGATCGTGCTACCTGTGCGCGTCCTCCTGCGTGGGAGTTGTGGCTCACGCAGCCTGGGTAGCAGCTCTGTGGTGTTTGAGTCTCTCCAAACAAAAGATGGATGTTTATTCCCACTCTGCAGCCCTGACCTGTTTTTCCCAGCCGGAATTGTTACTGAAATGCAGCATGGATTTGTAGTTTGCTTAGGTGAACCCCAAATTACACCTACGTCCAAACCCTGCGGGATGCACCAAAACTTCCTGGTAGTTTTGCTGGGCCAGTGTCAGACCATGGCACGTGCACACACACAGGCATCCCCCAGCGTACGCCAGTGCACGAAGCCAAAGGGCTTTGCAACTGTTTCCCCCCCTAGCAGAGATATAACTAATGAAATTCATTGGTAATCTGTAACACTGAGCACAAAAGGCTATTTGTTTACTTTTTCAGGCAGGAAATGATAACGAATAAGGTAGTTAGGGAACACATGGGACTCAGTCATTAATAATCTGCTTAATATTCCTAATACAAAAACGATAGGCAGAGCAGTGGAGAGAAGTGTGCCTAAAGCGCTGTATAAGAATGGATTTGCCTCAGAGCACCTTGTGGTCCGGAGGAGACTTCATTCCCTTGTCCAGATAGGAGGGAAATGTATGGCAGAAGAAATGGGAGGTATTTACAAACTGTTGTAGAGATCAGAGAGGAAATTTCCCCTGGTTAACTCTGAAATCAGGCAAAAAGCAGCAACTGTGCTGAGGTGGCTAAGTGAAGATGTAAACAGTATTAGAAACAGTAAGCAGTAGGCTTTTAAAAAGTATAAACAGTCTGGTAAGGACTAGGATAGGAAGATCTATTAAAATAAGCAGAAGGCAGTTAAAAGGATAATTAGGAAGGCGAAAAGAAGTAGAGAATATTTAATTGCTAAGAATATTTTAACTTCAAAGGGTTCTCTGGATATATTCAGAGCAGACGGAAGCTAGCAGAGGAAACTTTTCCACTGAAGATGGTGATAGCAATTGGAGGAAGAAGATATGGGAACAGCCTATTTGCAAATGAGCCTTTGGTACGTGATAGGCAAACTGGGTCCAGGACCCGATTTGTGTCACGTGCTGGGAAGCCCATGATCTGAGGGAGTAGCAAAATCCTGGGGCATGCTCATTTTGTGGGGATTGTGTTTTTAAGCTAAGAGGTATGTGCAACTTGCCGCCAAGCCTGGAGTCTCCTTGCACAACAAACATACCTTGTGCTGCACTCATCTGCTGAGTGTAGAGGTGACCTCAAGCCACAGGTGATTTTGAAGGATTAGATTTTTCTTATGACCTTTACAACCATCAGAGACGTGTGTGTGTGCATATATTTGTATGCCTACTGTGTGTGTATACATCCACTTTGCACAGAAGCACAGGGCTTGTCATCTGGGAGCGGACATTTGTAGCAAAAATGGCCATTTTTTGTGTATATGTGTTTGGTGTGTACTCCATTTCCAAAATCCTCCCTTTCTAAGCTCAATGGACATTTGAATAAAAAAGGTAATGCCGCAAACAAAATGCATTCTGGCTGGAAGCTCTTGAGTTTTGCGCATATAAATCTGGAGACAAATTATGCAGTAACTCTGTAAGGTCACTAGTTTTTCTTTTTTACAGTCTGCAGAAGGGGCTTGGAAGCTTTGATCAAAGTTGCTTCTTCTCAGCAAGCCGCCCTTGCAGTAGAGCTGGAGTGTTACGAACTCCTTTGTGTGTGTAATTAAAAGCCGACATCTATCTTGATATCACGCTGGTGGTTAATGTTTCGTTTAGGAAAACGGGTTGACTTGAACATGCTGTGAGGGTTGGTGATTCTTCTGCTTGCTGGAGGAGGAGCAGACAGATCTGAGGGTTCCTCTTTGCCTGCCCTGGTGAGTGGGTGTAATGGCATGCTCTGATTTGGAGAGCAAGATTAGCAGTTCCAGAAGATCTCGTTACATTTTCTCATACGTGTTTATTAGGATGGAGTCCATGTGGTGTTGTGCTAGGTAAGTTGTCACAGCCTGTCTCAGTGAGGCTGTCTCAGCGATGAGCACCTCCCGTTGGGTCTGTCCCTGCCGCCGGCTGGCCGAAGACAATTCTGGTGGATCTGCTGAGTCCAGGATTTGAATTCCTGCTTTTCACCCAGCTGCCACTATAATCTGAATTTCAACAAATCTGGGAGGAAATGAGCAATATTTCAAGCGGCTGCAGTGCGCAGCTCTTCAGTTATATTCCTGGGGTGCTGTGGTTGCACGGGCAATGCCTCACCAATAGACCAAGTTTCCATGTCAGCGCGCGTTGGGTGGCTGGTGTCACATCTTGACTGGAGGGTGGAATTTGTCTTGTCGGGTATGTGACCAAATCCATTGTTTGTGCATTATGGCTTGTCCCTTAAAACATTACAACATTTACGCAGTGTTTCAGACTTGCAGCATTGCCTGTGTGTGTTTAGCATGGGGTTGCCAGCTCCATCTGCTTGAATGAGGTGTCCAGCTGTGCGCGGCATTGCTGCTGCTCTCTGCACAAGATACGCTCCTTGTCCTTGTCCTGCAGAAGCCCTTGTGCCTGCCGGTCGCTGTTCCCTTGCACAACCCTTCCTTCCTTTGCAGGCACTGGAGCAAGTTCCTTCTGCGGCACGAGGGAGCTGGTGGGCTGGGGGAGCGGCTGGCAGCTCCCTGAATTCGCACCTCAGGGCTCGGGTGTAACCAGCGGATAAGTAGCTGGCCCATTTCGGGAGGGCAGTTTCTTTAGCAGGATGATGTTCTTTAAGCTGTTACATTTTTAATGGAGTGGGGAAATGTTCTAAATATCAGATGCTTAAGTTTTCAAATGGGGTTTGAGAGGTTTCCTATTGAACGTTATTAGCCCAGATAAGAAGTTATAGTCTTGTGAGTAAAAGAGCTCCTCATACAGAGAAAGAGCTTAGCGTTGATACTGGGCAAGTTCCAACAGGCCCAGAGTGGATGTTTTTCATGTGCCCACACTGTTTTAATAATAAACCTTTTTATTTTCACCTGCATTAAGTGCTAATGAGACCACGGTGTTGTTTGGGCTGAAAGGGAAATAAAGCAAGACAAGAGTGTGCCACATCTGTCATCGTGCTCTGCTTCCCTCAGATCTGATACCCTTCAACTTTGTTTCATTCAACCAAATTATGATCAGAGGAAAATAGTAATTTAATTCAAGGGGAAAAAAGTTAAATTAAAGGCAAAAAACAATATATGGGAGAAATTTGTGCAGAAGAAATGTAGATCTTGAGGAAAAGCTTTAGTAATTCAGCAGATGTTATCAGCAGCAAAGGAGGATGTGTGTTGTAGTGGAGAAGAAAAGAAGCACTACAGAGTCCTGGAGCCATCTGCCCAGACAAAGAGATGAACAGGAGAGATCCCAGGAGACTGGGACTGTTGAGGAGGGAACGGTTTGCTAATGATGTGGTTACCGCAGCAAGCCTCGCTGGTGCTGGAGCTGGAGCTGGCACCGCGGCTGTTTTCAAATCGCAGCTGGCGTTGGAGAGGAAAGTGAACATATTGCCTGCAGCAGAGGACCTGTGCTTGTTCCAGCTTCTCTGAGTGTTTATGTGCTGCCATCACAGTAGCACTGGCGGATGCGAGGACCTTGCAGATAGTGAGCAGATCTTAAGAGGACATGCAAGTAACTGACCTCGAGTCCCTGTATCTTATGTAGCTTGTTAGACCAAGGTTTGCCTTGTAGGAAAATCAGAAATACATGCAGCCTGTATAATGAAAACTTGAAATTTTGGCAGACCTGGTCTAGAGTTCCTTGTTTGCCCTGCAGTGATCCCAGTAGCTAGCCAGCTTGCTGTCTTCCTGCCCCCCAGCGCACTGACTGCTGCAGCCAGTGGGTGCTGGCCATCAGCTGCTCTCAGGGAACAGAAGAAGTGAGCAGGACGTGGTGGTTTTCACCTGATGCAGAGGCTTAGGTTGGAACAAGAGCAAACCAGAAGATGTGCCTCTGTTACAGCAGTGTAGTAATTAAGCAGTGGGGAGGAAGTGGCAGAGCTTGTTGAGTAGCTTCACTTGGATGTGCCAGACGCTGCTTCCTTCTTATCAACGGCCCTTGTTCACTACATGGAAAGAGAAAAATGTGAACAAAACCTGGAGGAAGTTTCAGATGCTTTGACCTGCCTTTGTTTTTCCTCATGGAAGATAATTGAGAGAGGAAGCTTGAAAATGAGATTATGTCTGTCAAGACTGAGCGAGCTTCTTTCCTCGTTTCCTAAGTCTCCTGGGAGTGCATCCTTGGTGTTATGGAGCCTGAAAAGTGCTGTGAAGGGGCATCTTCTGCCTGTCATCAGTTGAATGGGGAAGGTCTCATCCAGTATACCGGGATGCTTCTGATAATAGGAGCAGCAGGGGACTTTGAGGCTGCTCTTACAGAGGTGCAGTGTGGTTGGGAGGTTCTATTCCTGTTCACAGACAGAGGAGCCCAAGGAAGTCAGCGTGGTTCAGCGAGGCGCAAAAGCCCTGTGCCTTGGAGCAGCCCAGACCCATCCCTGTGGCGCCATGGCCTGGGACCTGGGACAGGGCCCATTTGCAGGGCCAGTGGGGGAAGAATATCTGTTTCTGTGGGGTAAATATGCTGTAAGCAGCTTTCTCAAACTGTGCACAGACTCAGATCTGAGGTTGTTCTAATAAAACCCAGATCACACCCAAAGCTACTGGTCCCAGTCTATGTGGTGAGATCCCACCAGAATGTTCAGACAGGATGGATTTCCATCGTAGTTTTCAGTAAAATTCTTATTTCAGCGAGCTTTCAGTAATTGACCTGTTGGCATCAACCATTACGAAAGCGAGTGCAAGACTAACTACACCCAAAACCTTCTGTGTTGCTTGGTGTGATACGCAGACATGCATGTTGTGCACGTTTTTTTGCACGGTTGTGTTAGCGATTCCTGGCCTCCTGCAAACAGCTGGTGCATCCTCTGGAGATCTTCCTGCCATGCTCCTGGCTCCGCACTTGTGTCTTTTGGCATCCGGCGGCAGGACCGTGGCTTTGGCCGGCGCTCCAGCCTCGCTCCATCCTTGGCTGGTGCTGCTCGAATGGCGTAACAACGTGGTGTCAAGCTACCTGATCCAACCATTGACTCGCTGGCCTGGTGTACCTCTGTGGCTGCCTGCTGCATTCATGTCCAGAAGCATTCAGGATTTCCTTTAAAAATAGCTGAGAGCTAGAAGTGCACTTCTAATGAGAAATACTTTCCAAGTGCAAGTGGAAGGCAGACCAACATGTTATAGTCTCCTTACGTTTGTCAGCAGTGTTACCGACTAACTCGAGGAGGTGTGAACTCCCTTAGCCCTCGTTTGCTGGATGTTAACGACACTGCTAGTCATCCCGTGGAGGGGAGGAGTGGGTGGCAGCAGAGCCTGCAAGATGGGGTAGGGAGCCCATCCAGGAGCTCACTGTTGGCAGAAGATGGAGGTGCTGGTCCTGTGCCTCCTGTCCATGCTCTTCTGCTGCTTCACTTGTGGGCTAGTGTTTGTTGGAGCCTTCTGTGTGTTGATTTATCTCCCCAGCCCTGGAAAAGAACACAAAAACCTGTGAAGGCTGGGAAGAGGCAGGGCTTTCTGCCAGCTTGGAGAGTAAGCCGGCTTATGGAGGGGAGCAGTGAGTGGGGAGGCAGAGGAAGGGTGGGAGGAAGAAGACATCCTCTCTGTGAGACCAGTTCTGTCACACAGGAGCCCACCTCCCGTGTGGTGCTGAGGATTGTGGCAGGTGGAAGGGAGAGGACCGAAGTTCAGATGGGAAGGGAGACCTTTCCTTTGGACTCTGTACAGCATGGCCAGAAGTAGGACTGTGGCTCATGTGGGTGTGCTTGAACCTTCTGTAACTCAGTTTTTGGTGGTGCTGTGACCGGGCAGGGATGTCACTGCAGCATCACCCAGCAGAAGCTGTACTCTTGCATCTTACCTGCCGCTTTGCAGGCAGGATCTGCTGTCCTTTGGCTCGTGTCTCTCTAGGTGTGTTACTGCTGGTGCCTGCCGCGGTTTGGGGACACTGCCCTGCCTGCCACTGTCCCACCCACTGCTGGCTGAGGCCACAGTGCAGAGCAAAGGGCTCACCACCCTTCCCACCACGTGCTTTGTCACAGCACGTTTTCAGATCCTGGAGTCATAATCCCTCTGTGGTCCCAGCAGCAGGTGTCTGACACCTTTTTTGGCCTGATTTGGCAGCGGTGGCTGTTCAGCTTGCACTAGCTCAGCTGCTCGGCATGCTGGCTGGGGACAGGTCTCGTGGAACCGAGCACCACACAGTCCCATGGTTTTATAGTGACAAGTGGTTGAAGAATAAACTGCTCACAGGGGGTGCCTGAGCCGTGCAGGAGCAGGACCTGTGTTCAGAGCCCTGGAAAACTGCCCCGTCCCCTGGGCTGCGGTGCAACCCTGCCATACCCAGCCTCGTGCTGGACTTGGACCGGACCCCGTGCAAGTTCCTGTCACAGCACAGAGTCCTGTGGCAAACACACCACCAAGGCACGCGTTCGCCCCGCTGTTTGGCCTCCGCTGGGTTTGTACCGCAGTAGCCGTACCCTGCACCTGCAGGCTCCACCACGGTGCTGTCAGCGGTGCTGTGCAGGCAGCTGGCTGGAACTGCAGGGCAGCTGTTGGAACAGTTGTTTCCCAAGAAGCTGATGGATCCTACTGTTAAGCTATGTAAAAGTCAAATGAAGAACTTTGTTTTAGAACGTGCTATGTAAAAGCTTTTGTGTCTCAGCTTCTTCCTGTTCTCTGCAGTCAGTGGTGCCAAGTCTCCCCCTGAGCTTCTTTGCAGCCCCAGGGCAGTCCTAGCAGACACCAGAAGACAGACGGAAACTTCCACGCTCACTGTTTCCAACCCTCTGCCCTTTGCACAAGTCTTGCAGCCCTACTGTACCCTCTGGACATTGGCTTTGAGCAATTTCCCTCTCCTCAGAAGCGGTTCTCAGGTGGTTTTGTGAGGTGTGCCCAGCCCATCAGGCTCACCAAGAGCTGAGTCGTTGGGAAGAGGGGCCTGGGACAAGAGTGGTGGAGCATCTCCCACCTCCGGTGGGCTGTTACCTGCTAATTCAGAGCCCTTTGTGGTCCTCTGGTCTGCTCTGTCCTCTGGAAGGAGGTGTGCTCTGGGCAGCTCCAGCTCTCTCTATTTCTTCCAGAATTTGTAACAATTTCCCAAGCTGTTGCTCACCAGGGTGCATAAAAGGCTGGTAACAGGAACTGTGATGAAAGCCGCCTTCTCCTTCCGACTTCAGAAGAGGCCGTTGTGCTGCAGCATGCTTTCACCACCATATGTCAGGAAAAAAGGTAAAATCCTTGAATTGGGGAAATCTGTCAGTTTTCCACGTGCAGTCAAATCTCAAGTCACTGTTCTCTATGCAAAACCTCTTTGCTGTGAGAGTATTTCTAATACTAATTTCACCTGGGATCAAGCTCATTTCTGAGCAAACTCTGCTCTGTTTGCTGGTGTGACGGGATGGACGTGAGTGAACAGCCGGGCTTTTCTGCTGCTGTGAGGATTTATTACGATGTTTTACTTACCGTGGCTTGCAGCATCGATATGTGCCTTGCTGTTACCCCATAATTCCTGCTGTGCCGTTGGGACGGTGACTGCTGGTCCCCGATGGAGGTTCGGCATTAGCCTCCAGTAAGGGCCTTCTGCCTCCTGAAGTTTGGAATGAGGTGCACTCTGCTTTAAATTACACATTTTTTCTTTTTTCCCCATGGAATGCTGGTGGCCAGAGCTACATGTGGCTACGCTAAGTATACTGCACCTTAATTAATCGTGGCTGATGGTTTATTGAGACACTTCGCACTGCTTAAATTTCCATTAAGGGCAGCTGCAGGAAGCACAGGCTCTGCTGCTGTTTCTCCTTAGCACTCTCCTGGAACACCACATTCAACTTCAAGTTTTACAGAAATTGTCTGACAGGGTTACCCTGTTAGTGGGATTCTTTTGATGTAAACTGAAAAATGTGAAAATAGATATTACTGGGAAAAAGCGCTGCTAGGTCAAAAGTAATCTTCTTGAGAAGTTAAAGAACCTATTTTGAGTAACATGCTTAAGAAGACACATTTCATCTTTGGGTATCTTGTACCCCCAAGAAACAAATATTTTGAACTTCTGCCCAAGACGCCATCACTGTGTCCTCTCTCTGCCTCTGCACCGGTCCCAGCAGAAATCTTGGCACCGCAGCCGGCAGTGTCGAAGCGATGAAGTAGTGAAACTCGATGGATTTCCGTTCCTGAGGTCAAGCAGTGCATAATTCATCCCCCGCTTCCTCTCCCTCCAATTCAAAGGACGTTCCCCAGCGGGCCGCCGTGGGACCGGGTGGCACCAAGCACTGCGCCTCCGCAAGGAGGGACGCCTGCGCTTCGGGGCCGCCCGTGGGCTGCGTGCTGCGGCGTTTCTGTTTGAAAGCCTGGGGTTTGGGCAGCTGTGCAATAGTAGTCGATTCGTTTTAAGATGAGCTTCGCAAGGAAGAGGTTGTTGAAGGGTGATGGTGTTGGCCAGTCTCTTCCAAAGGATGGGGCTTTGGGTCTTACTGCATGAAGGAGGGATGGGTTATACCCCTGCTACTCCAGAGGTGGAATTAACAGTAAAAAACCCTATGTTTGTGAAGGAAAGTTTTAAAACACCATGATGCCTGCAGGAGTGCACAGAGGAGCGGGGCTGCGTGGGAAGGAGGAGTGGGCAGCACCAGCAGCAGCTTCCCAGAGTGCCCGTGGAGCTGCAGGGCCGCTGTGGCATCACTTTGAGCGCAGGCAGGTAGCGTGCTGCCTGTGGTCTGTTGGCCTCGTGCCGTCTGGGATGGGCACTTGAGAGTCCCATCTCATTTTCCCTAGTTTGCTCGTCTCAGCTGGAAGGTTTTCATTCATTTTGTCACTTCTCTTATGGAAGTGGTTTCCAGCCTCTGATCATCCAGCTCTGCAATCCCTAGAGACGCAGGTCTTTGAGATGGTGGGCAGATCTGCATGCTGTGCTCAAAATGAAGGTGCGGTAGGGATGTATGCATGGCACGATTATGTTTTCTGTTTGTTTTGCCTTTTTTTTAACAACTCCTTACTCTCTCTTTTGCTCTTTGACCACTAATGAGTACTGAGCTGATGTTTTCTCTGCACATGTAAGACATGAAGGCCCACTGAGCTGTGTTGCATTCAGGTCCCTTTCCTAACACAGTGCATAGGTCTGTTGCTTTTTTAGTAATTCTATTCTGACTTGTACTTCTGCTTGATTGTAACAGTTTCTGCGTGTTCTCCTGCTGGTGGTTTATTCGGGCCCCTGCATCTCCACCTGCAGAGCTGTGGGGTCAGGTTTGCAGTTCCCATTCCCCACCATGGTCAGCCTGCGTGGATGTGCCATGGGGGTACCGCGGCCATGTTGTGTTTGCTTTCCCTTAGCAAACAGCGGTTTTGTTCCACGCAATCCGGTCTTGGCAGTTACTGCTCAGTTCATGAAATTTGTTCTGAAACCTTCTTGGATGTGTTGTGAAGATCTTTGCTGGTATTTCCATGTGCAAATGTGATTAATTGCATGTGGGGGAGAGGGGGCAGGTGACAAACAAGCCATGTGACAAACAAGCATAAATCCCACAGGGGCACTTGGTGGGGAGGTAGCGAGGCTGGGTGATTATGCCAAGGAGAGTTTTGGCTTTCACACCCAGAAGATGGCTGTGCCTTTGCAAAAGGAAGCTATTTGCACCTTTTAATACAGCAATTAGAAATGCCTTTAGGGGGTTCGGTTCTGCAGCGTGGATGTGGTCTTCATCCATAGCGGCAGTGGCACGGAAGGTGCTGGGTGCCTCCTGGGTGCCTGCCGGCTGCCCGCTGTCACTGCCGGCTGGGAGAGCAGGTTTGCTGTGGGTTTGAAGAGGCAGATTTTGAGTGATCCCATCAGGCAGTGTCCACGCCTGTTAGTGAGACGGTAAGGCTTGGTGCAGACAAACAGACCGTCAGGTTATTAAAGATAACATGGGTTGAGTTTATAAAAAATAAGTGGCTTACTGAGCTCTGATTTGGCCTTTTTATCAGATGTTTCTCATTTCCTGCTGCACGAGGACCTGTTTCACTCGTGGGTTTTGAGGCAGCGTCTCACACAGCGCAGGGGACACAGGCTGGCTTTGGCCATAGTTGCTAGCTGAAGCCACCGAGGCTGCATGGGGCCATCTGGGAAGCTGCAGTGCTGGTGAAAGAGCTCACTTCATGTACTTTATGCGAAGTCACCTAGGTTAGCATTCACATTTGATTTCTGGTGTGAGCAATCAGATTTCACTTCCTCAGAGTGGCCATGTGTGCTGCTGTGGCCATGCTTGGGGTTGGACCCGAGGACAGTGTGTGTGAGAGTCAACCTGCTGCCTGCCGGGATGCCTGCAGGAGTTTGGGAAGGTGCTGCATGCAGTGCGTGAGCAAGCAATGCGGAGAGCTCCCACCTGGTCATCAAACCCAGGCTACTGCCCCTGCTGTCCTCTCCCTCGTCTCCTATACTGGGTGAGGGGCTGCAAGACGAGCCGTGCTGGGGCTGCATCCGCTGCGCGGAAGGGGCTCGTGGGCACTGTGATAGCCCCACTGCCTCCAGGGCTCGGCAGTGGTGGTGGTATGTAAGGCTACCTTAACATTAAGCATTAACCAAAAGGGAGCCTTGCCCCAGCTGTGCATGCGAGGCAGCGTGAGGCTATTACTCTTTTCTTGCAAGGGCGGAAGCCAGTGCCTGCTGCTGGCACGCGGCAGTCCTGGGGCTGCTTTGCAGTTGTGGTTGCAGTCGGGATGTGTCTCACTGTGTTTTTGCTGATCTGCCTCTGCCCTCCTGTAGTGGACAAAGAGGCTCTCTGCTCTCAGACATCCTTTGGCAAGGGGGTCTGCGCAGGAGGGACAGCCCTCACTGGAGATATTTGGGTCTCTGGACCCCTGGTGCCAGTGCGGGCGAAGGGATGCTGCAGCAGGGGCTATCCTCAGTCAACCCTGGTTGCGCCCTCGCTTTACAACGCACCCTTCTCACGCGAACTCACAGCTGTGCTTCTCCTACCTCCTTGCCCAGAAGGATCCTTAATCAGACGAGGAGCCAGCTTCGTTAGGGGCTGCCCTGCGGTGAGCAGGCAGGGATGCAGGCAGGGAGAGGAGGCATGGGGCTCAGCGCGCCTGCTGCCCATGCCGGCACGGAGGCACCCAGGCTGCTGCCAAAGCGCATCCCCGTACGCCTGAAGGAAACTGGTTGAGAGTTCGGATTTTTCTGGACTACGCTGTAAGTGTTTTAAAATGGTTCTTGAAGTTTTATTTAACTTGAAAGCATTTAGGAAGTGATTTTGAATCCATTTGGTTGATTCACTGCTATTCCTACAGTAGGATGCAGAGCAGTGATTCTGTAATTAATTTAATTACATGCTTATTCAATCTTTCCTAAACTAGTAAAATTTCAGAATGCTTTTGAATTCAATGAAATGTGATTTTCAGGGACAGGAAGAAGGGAAGGCAGGGAAATTTCAAGACATCTGATATTTTCTCCCTGCCTTCGTATGCCAGCTCTTCCTCGCCCCCCACCAGCCCACAGCATCCATCGCCTCTGCCCCTCCCCGCGCTGCCCCAGCCCTGTTGGACATTTGCCCAATTATTGCCCAATTCTTGCCTCTTGGGGCATCCCTTGCAGAGCTCCCTTCCCCTGCCGGGCAAAAGGAAGGATTTTAAAGGAGTTTCACCGATCAGCATAAAAAGCCTTTTCTTCTTCCCTCTCCCCCACCTCTTCCTGATTTGCTGTTACCTAAGAGTTCATTTCTCTCGCTGCTTTTACTGCATTTGGATTTGGCCAAAACAAGATATTATGTAATTGGGCTAATGAGTTCCAACCCGCTCTCCATCTTCCCATTGCGGCACAGCAAGCAGCTCATCTCTACCCAGTTCACTTCTTTCCCATTTTCGGTTATTAATTTAAAAATATCATTTCGAAATCTGCCTCTCTTTGTCAGTAAGTCTGTTTTTTTTTTTTTTTTTTTTTTTAACTTTGCAGAAGGCCTTGAATGAGTAACCAAATATCTCCTGGGCTCTGGAATTTAACAGTCTTTGCCCTCTGTTCGGCTGGGTCAAAGCATGAATTCACAAGTTACTGGATTAAAAAGGAGAAAAATACAGATGCCTGATTGTGATTTGATTTATATGTTTTTTCAGAAGAAATGAAATACCAAGAGAAACTAACATTATTTAGCAGTTTAAAATGTAGTAATTTATTTTAAAATCGAGTTGTTGCAAAGGCCAGCTTTTAATGTGGTATTAAGCATCTAGTTCTTCTAAAGGGGAAGTAGTAAAATCCAACTTTTTGTATTTAAGAAGTTAGAAAATTTAAATCTTCTTACTGTGTAAACATGGGTAGGCTAGAAAAGAGCTTGATGGGCAGGGCTTGCAGCTGAAGCATAAAATCACCACAACGCCAAGACGGTTCCCTAATTTTTGCTGCCTGAGGAGGACGATAAGGTCGGGTGTGCGGTGGGAGCTGCTGGTGTTGGAAGGCGCCGTGTGTGAGGCTGCGCTGTGAAAGCCAGAGCAGCATGAACAGACGTCCATTCAAGTTTTTATGAGTGCATCTTTATAAAAAAAAATAAGAAGAAATAATGCCGTGGTGGCTGGTGCGAATTGTGCGAGTCGGTCGGTGTTGGACAAGTTGCTTTTGGCCAAGCTCTCAGCTGGGAGCCAGGAGGTTTCCCGGTGGGATGTGCTCTGGGCTGGGGACTGGCAGGAGCACGGGGTCGGGATTGCTGCGGGCCTGTGCAGGCGTTGGGGTGGTGTGGGGCACCTGCTGACGAAGAGCTGCCCAGGTAGAAATTTATCGGTCGGGACTGACACAGCTTCAGGGTTTTTGTAGGGATCCTGTGGTTGCATGAGGTGGGCTAGTAGTGCTGTACCTCTGCAAAAATTACTTTTTAATATCTATGCAAATAAACAGGACTCATACTCTCATCTTCTTGCAAATCAGTCATTTGGTTTGATATTTTTGGGATGGAGCACTTTGATTTTGCTTTTCTTCTTACTTGTGCACGTCAGCATGAGGCGGCCGAGCTTTGTGCTTGGCCTTTGGGATTGCTGTTGGACCTCCAGCAGAGCCTTCGGAAGGCTTCATTGCCCGTATTTTCCGTGTTTGTGGCAGACACCTCCTGCCCTCCTTCCCTGGCCCTTGAGTCAGCTCTGAACCGTGCCTTGCTCTGCTCCAGCTGCACAAGGAGATGGCTTCTGCGCATCCACCACCACCTCCTCCTCCTCTTCCTCATCCTCATCCTCACCCATCTGCCTTTTCCAGCTCCATTGGAGCAGCCCCAGAAGTTTTGCTGGCTGCTGGTGCACTGGTGAGTAGCAGTGGGGACTGAGGACAGTTGGGTCTGCTGTGACCCCAAATTTTAGTTTGTTTTTGTTCCACATGGTTGATGTTGGGCAGTGTGTGGGAAGAAGAGACAAAAAAAGTCTTGGTTGTCTTAAACAGAGATGCATTTTAGCATATTAAAATTGGCGGCTGCCCCCAATTTGGGTGACTTTGGCTGTTGGCTCCCTTGGCACTGCCTTTGCCTTTGAGATCTTCTTGCATTCACAATGATAAATGTAACTAGAGACCTTAAGTGACCTTAATTTCTCCAAATTGGATGCCTCATGCCCAATGTGACAGCCTCAGAGTTAAAATTAATATAAATTTTGTAAATCAGTAGACTGACCTTTTGGTGAACTGGAAAGAAATGTCAAATTTCTGTTTTTTTTTCCCCCCTGTAATCAGCAGTCTGTAATGAATGAATTATTCCTAATTTCAAGATTGTAGCTCAAAAGGGCACTCAAATGGCTGAAATCCCATAAGAAAGGCTGACCTTTTGGTTGTCTCTGATGAAAATTCAAGATTTCCCCCGAATTTCGCAGTCTGTAATGGACTGGACGAGGAGGTACTGTAGCTCAGCGGGAGCAGCTCCCCATTTCTTTTATTACCTTTCTGGTGGCACCGTATGGTCCCCCAAAGAGCCTTCACAGTCTCGTAGGAGCATTAAAGGTGTAGTTGAGAGTCGGTGCCAAGACTTCTTTTAGGTACAAAGCAATTGTGAAATAAACAATTCCTCTCCTACTCCATAAAGGATTGATTATTTGTCATCTGCTGCCTCGGACACAGTGACTGCATTTTCCCCACCAGCTCCAAGTTGCTGCTATGGGTTTTTGTTGTGCTGGGTGCGTGCAGGGGGCTTGGAGAGTGTGCGAGCCCTCCTAGCCCCAGGAAACAGGGCTCTGAGGTGACAAGGAGCAGGGAACCTGTCCTCCGCCAGACCTTACAAATGACCATAGATATGTTTTTGCTTGGAAACCATGGTAGAGAGCTTTGGTTTGTAAAATGAATGTGACTGATGCTAAGGTTGCGTGTCAGCAGGACCATGCACCGGCAAGTGTGCACTGAGCGCAAGTGGGATTTTTGTTTTCTTTCCGGCATTAGTGGGAAACATGCATGGTGCTGGGTAAGGAATGGTGCCTGTGTGTATGTAGGGCGGTCCTGTGTGTACCTGGTGTGCTCCAGGTTGCGGGAGCTTTCCTGGCCCCTTGGCTCCGGGCTGCCGGTCAGGTGTTACTGGAGGAGGCAGGTGCAGAACCACTCGTGCTTTTGCACCGGAGCTCCTTTCACTCTCTCTGTAGCACGGACTTGCAGGTACGGAAACGTGTTCTGCAGTAGCAAACAGCAGACTTCAATTTAGAGAGGAAATCCCATGAAACCCGCCTGTACACGCAGTGCTGGGCGAGGCGGGGTTGGGGCTGCCAGCATTGGGCTTAGTGCAGTGGCCGCCCCGGCGTCGTGCCCAGTCCCACAGGGGGCCTGGGCTCCCCGCTGAGCGCCGGGGTGGCTCGGGACCCCTGCCGGCATGGCATGGCCCCGCTACACGGAGCTGCGGAGGTCAGCAGCACTGCGGGGCAGGTGGCTGCTGTGGTGCGACACCTTCCAGAAGTGGCCGTGTTTTGAAGGTTTTAGGGGGAAGAGCCAACACTGGCATGGACTGGAGAGCTCCTTCCTTGTGTTACTGCCAGTGGCAAAGGTTACTGAAACTGAGTGAAGCAGCAAAAAAGTCCCACAAAGCTCCCTCCTCTTTTTTTTTTTTTTTTTTAATTTCCATTATTTTAGAGGTGAAAACTGGCTGAGATCACTTTAGCTTTTCATTTTCTGGTTCTCTCCCAGCATGGTATAAATTTCAGAGGTACATTTTTTGCTACAATGCAAAAGCAAGATTAAACTTAAGCCCAATTTTCATTTTAACTTTATTAAAACATGGAAATATTCCTGGTAGATTCCGAAATAGATTTTGCAAATTGTACTGCTTTAAAATAATAGATACCAAGTGTTAAATTATTTGGCACTGGTTTTGAAGTATCCAAGTCCTGGATAATAGTGTGAAGCCTGTCTCCTGTCAGCCTTTTCAGCTGTTTTCTTGGATACTTGAGATGATGAGCAGTTCAATGAAATGTTGAGCTTGTGTAGTGGGTTTACATGGCAAGGTTTTGGTAGCAGGGGGCCATAGGGGTGGCTTCTGTGAGAAGGATCTCGAAGCTGCCCCATGTTTGGTAAGAGCCCCACTGCTGACCAGAGCTGAGCCAATAAGCGATGTTGTTTGCACCTCTGTGAGAGCAGATTTAAGACAGGGAAAAAAAACGCTCCACTGGGAGAGTGAGAGGAGTGAGCAACAGCCTTGCAGGCGCCAAGGTCAGTGCAGAAGGAGGGGGAGAGGTGCTCCAGGCACCGGAGCAGAAGTCCCCTGCGGCCTGTGGTGAGGCCCATGGTGAAGCAGGCTGTCCCCCTGCAGCCCATGGAGTACCACTGTGGAGCAGGGTTCCACGCTGCAGCCCGTGGAGGAGACCATGGTGGAGCAGGTGGGCCTGCACCGACGGAGACTGCGGCCTGTGGAAGAGCCCTGCCGGAGCAGATTCCGGGCCGGACCTGCAGCCCGTGGAGAGGAGACCACACAGGAGCAGGTGACCTGGCAGGAGCTGCTGCCCGTGGGGGACCCCGGTTGGAGCAGTTTGCTCCTGAGGGATGGACCCCGTGGTACGGACCCATATCTGGAGCAGTTCTTGGAGAGCCTGTGGGCAGCCCACGACGCATCAGTTCAGCAAGGACTGCATCCCGTGGGAGGGACCCCACAGCACAGGGGACGAGAGGGACCGAGGAGCGGCAGAGAAGAAGCGCTACAGACTGACCATAACCCCCATTCCCCCATTCCCCTGCATCACTCGGGGGGAGGAGGTGGAAGAGGGTGGATGGGGGAAGGTGCTTTTGGTTTCTTTCCTTTATTTCTGACTTCTCTAGCTTGTTAGTAATAGGCAACAAATCTTACTATCTCCCTATGCTGAGTCTGTTTTGCCCGTCACGATAATTACTGCGCGATCTCCTTGTCCTTATCTCAACCCTTGAGCCCCTTTCATCGTATTTTCTCCCTGTTCCTCTTTGAGGAGTGGGAGTGAGAAAGCGCTTGTGGTAGAGCTCGGCCACCCACCTGAGTAAAACCACCACAGCTTGGTAAAGTGCTGTCACATTGGGCTTTAAAATATAACAATTAAAAAAAGATCGGAAGGTTTAATGCTCCTCAGTTTGTATGCTACACTCAAGCAAACAACCGCAACAAAAAAACACCAAGGAATCATGTTTTTGTTTTTTGTTTTTAGTTTTATTTGGAGAGTACCTCAGGTTACAGGTAAATGTGTGTGTACAGGCTGCTGGGCACTGCTCAGAGTGTTGGCTTGCACTAAAGGTGCCAGCCAGCTTTTGGCAGCCTCTTGAATCTGAAGGTCTGGATCAGGAAACTTTCACAGCCCACCTTCTCCCATGTCTGAAGAGCAACGATTGGTAACAGCTGGGAGTGCCACAGAGCTTTTGTTTTGCTTTTTTAAAAAATTATTTGTTCCCTTCTTATGCTGCAAAGAAACCAACCCACGGATGATTAAGCGGCCTCTCTGTGGTGCTGCTTAAAAATCATTTAATGTTTCTGGCGATGCTCTGAGGCAGCGGCGAGGGCTCGCAGCTTGAGAGGGGTTTGCCAAGCCATGCACCAAGCAGGCAGTGTGGGGGCTCCATGCCCTCCAGGTGGCCTCTCAGAAGCCTCTCCTCCACTTCTGCTCTGCACATGTGTTGTCGCTTCACCACATAAAACACTTCAAATGGTTTCGGTGGGAATGCTTCAAGCTTCTTCTTTTCCTTCTGTTTTGGAGAAGCTGGCATTAAGTTTTATACTGATAAAATTGTTAAAAAAAAAAAAAAAAAAAAAAAGGCAGCTACTGGGTAAATTTGTGAAGAAATTTCTGCACCCAGTGACCAGGCTCAAAAGCAGTGCTTCTTGCCCATGAAGCCCCTCAACTGCAGCTTGCTGGAGGATGGGAGGTAATTCTGGAGAAGTCCCACACCTGCTTTTCATGATTTTGTGCACTTGCCTAACCCAACCATTGCTGGGGTCAGAATGGTGGCTCACATGGAACTGTGTCATGAGCCTGCTGCCGGCTTTCTCACATTGGCATTCTTACAGAAAAACGGTCCACCTGCTTTTTAAAGATTTTTGCAAGGGCTTGATCCTTCACGAAGCTGAGTGAGAAACAAGAGGATGCAGGAACCAGAACAAGTCCTTTATGGACTTGTCCCTGTCCATGGCAGGAGGGTTAGATTTATATGATCCTTACGGTCCTTTCCAACCCAAACTGCTCTGTGATTCTGTGAGTCTCTTGCTCGGTGCATGAGGACAGACAGGCCTGGAGCAAAGCCAGGACCGCTGGCATCCTGCAGGGTCGCACCCTGAACCAGGACATCTGCCTGTGCCACATAAGCACAGTAATGATGCTGTCCTTTCTGAGGAGGGGTCATTTCTTTTAAGAAGCATTAGAATAGCCAGAGAAACATTTTTTTTCATTCAGGCGTGCTGGGAAGTTCAGCTACTGTTGCTCTCTCTTGCTTTGTCCCCAGCACTCAGAGAGCATTGCTGGAGTGAGGCGAGGAGCCCAGCCCAAGCCTTCATCTGCAGCCAGGAGAGCACAGCAGTGGGGCTGAAGCTGTGGCCACAGCTTCACTTGGGCCCAGCAGCCTTCATTCTGGTGCAGGATGCAGTCATGAAAGTGACGTTGGTCATGGATTCAGTCCATATGCAAATTCTCTGAGTGTTGGCTAGCCAGAAGATTGTATCTGGGCAGTGTAGGTATGAAGAGCCCTGGCATCTCCTGCTGGGGGGTTCTGCCAAGCAGCTGTCGGTGGAGGTGGTCCGAGACCTCCATCTCCTGCTTACAGCTCTGTGTCGGAGCTGCCTGCTTCTGGCTGAGAGCAGGAATGCTTTTCCTCACGTGCAGAATGTTCTGGTGGAAGAGGGATGTCTGCTCCTGCCCCCGACGGGGCTGGGATGCGCTCAGAGCCAGGCAGTGCAGGAGACGCGGCGTGGCTCCCCTCCTTTTCCCTTCCCCCAGCTCCTAAGTGCTGCAAAAGTAGGACTTTCAGACACAGGTAGTATGTTGCCTTTATCTTTCAGTTCAGTATTGGATGTCACTTATTCATAGATTCAAAATCTGTGTTTCCTTTTTCCTGTGCCTAGCTGGGCACTGGAGAGCCCATGACAGGAAGCTGTTGTTACTGGCAGCTTTTAGACTGAAAGTGTAGCTGTGCCCAGGGAAGTAGTTTTGTAGCCACCTGCACTTCTCCACCCTTCACGTGGGTTTGATGGAGAAATTCCTTCCATGCAGGACCCACTCCGCAGAGCATCCCCAGGTTTCACTGTGCACCGCAAGCATCTGCAGCCCATGGCTGTGCCTGGACGCAGGATGAGCTCACGGCTCCGGTTCCCATCCACCAGTGCTGAATTAAGGGCAAAATATCCTAACAGTGTTACTGGTCTTACTGGGTGGCTGATCCAGCAGAGACAGCAATGGTTCAGATGGACCTTTGGCTGTTTCCCAGTCCAGCAACCTGGATCATCTCCTTGTTAAATGCTGAAGCTTGTGCTTTGAATCCCCCGTATCTGATGGGAAAGGGCTGTATGGCTGCACCAGGGTGCCTGTAAGCCCCCCCGTGTGGCTGGCAGAAGGCTCCTGGGAGAGCAAGCCTGCTGGAGTGCTCACACCTCCAAAATATTTGAGAAAACTGGGGAAAAAAAAAAAAAAAAAAAAAAAAAAAGATTTAAAGAGATATAAAGCTGTTCATTTGGAGCATAGCACTGAACACTGAGCAGAGCAGCCCAAGGTGGGGCTCTGAGGAGCATTTTGGGAAGAAGCCGTCTTGGTTTGGGCCTTCCCCTGTCACCCAGCAGCTTTCTGGGCCTGCAGTTAGTGTGATTCCAAAGTCTGTCCCATACATCAAAAGCTCTTGGGTGGTTTCTCTGTGGTGTCCAGCAGAGAGCCCACTTAATATATTCTCTGTTTCTGCAGAATTTGAATTGCTGAAGCTCCCATCCAGCCGTTCTGTTACCACCACCCACTTTTCCTCACCCCTTGTGGTAGACACAACTGTGTGAGCCCCTCAGCATCCCCCCATGCCCGAGCGTGCCGAGAAGAGCACCCTGCAGGCACCGGGACACCCGGAGCTGTACCTCGTCCTGTGGGATCCCTTGGTGCATGTCCTGGGGGGTGCTCAGTGCCACGGGCTGGGCTCTGCAAGTGCATCGATGTCCTCTGCAGATGGTGCTGAGCTCTGCTCTGAGGCTGTCCTTCTCTGCAAAGAGAATGTGTCCTGGAAAGATCATGTCTGCTTTTCCTCTGAGTGCTGTGAAAGGTGATGGTACTTGCACTTCATGCTTGTGTTGTCCACTCCAAAAATGAAAGCAAAACGGATAAAATCACATTATCTGGTGCTTTCCAGAGTATCCTTTCATACGATAATAAGCTTTTGCTATCTAGCTCTTTGCATACTGCTCCAGTGTGGTCAGCCTCCAGTCTTCAAGGAGACATCGCGGTCCTCCTGCCGTGGGCCCTGCAGCCCCTCTGTGTGCCCGGGCCGCAGCGTCTGAGTAGCAGCAGCATTGCTGGTGGGAGAACAAAGACCACCCTTACCCACCCATCAGCATTCCCGATGGTGGCTGTGGGGTGATAGGTGTGAATGTCGGAGAGCCAATAAAGGTGAAAATCCTGTGAGCCAAAATGTGTAATTCTAGAAGTAAATTCTGGTGACAGAGTTTAGGTTGGCTGTTGCAGACAACCTCATCGCAGAGTTCCTGGCACTCTTCATCTGCCTATCCTAGAACTACCTGGGATGGACGCTTGCTCTGCTAAATGGCTGATGTGGCATTGAGGTACGATTTTCTCATCTGATATTCAGAAGCTTTGAAGATAGGTACTGTGTAGTGCTGGAAATTTAATACATAAAAATAAAATAAGGAGTAAGTATTTCACCCTGCAAATAAACATGTAGGAAATGAGACAGCTTTGTGGTGTGTGTGGGTAAGGTGTTGAAGAGTGCGAGGTCTGTGTGGCAGGTGTGGCTGCCCTTTCTATCAGCTTATTTTGTTTGATTTGTTATACAGTTTGTTGAAAAATGAGTACTTGTGCGGACTGACAGTAACAAGCAAGACCCAGTGCTGCGGGTCTTCAAAGTTGTGGGTGACAGGTAGTGGTAACTCTGTCCATCTTCTTCAGCACTGTTTGCCACTTACCTCAAAGACGTTTAGAATATTCAGAGAAAAATGTTACGCTTGCCAAAGTTAAGGGGTTTATTGGTTTGGCATTTATGCTTTCTGTTCAGATTTTGTGTTTTCCTACATGTTGCTGGAGGAAAGCAGTAGTTGTGTCGGCTTTGCAAGGACATAGATTAGAGCCTTAAGACCAGCAGTTGATGATCTGGCACTTTACATGCCGAACAGTGTGTGTTGGCCAGCACTTTTCAATGCCTGGCCAATGTGTTTGGTTGCCAAGCCACCTCTGCAAGTGTCATTGCCTTCTATTTCTGGAAGAGTGCTGTCACAGCTGGCCCTAAAAGCTCTATAGCTGCACTGCGTGGCTGGACAGCAAGTGACGATTCTCCAGTTAACTGAAGAACAAATCCACTTGGTTAATTACCAGAATGGGGTGGAAAGCACCACTTATGTCTGAAGAGGTTATTGTGTTAGGCGTGACTTGAAGTCCAGGCTCTGGCCATTTGAATGTTGGACCTTGGTGGGGAGCCAGAGGTGGGTGGTTTGGGCAACACAGAGTGGGGTCTGGACTCTTGTTTGGTGCTGAACAGGAAGGTGGAGTTCAGACTTCTGGATCTGGGATATTTATGCATTTTTGTCAAGCCCAAATGTCACATCTGTTAGAAGCAGGAAGGTGTGGTAACTCTTTGATGCTTCTGCTTGTTGAGTTTGTGATTCTGTTCAGTGGCTGACTGCAGCATCTGATTGTGTTACCTGCCACATGGGAACACTCCAGGAAACCTTTATTTATTTATTTATCTATCTATTTTCTGAGAGAAAGCTATCAACAGACCCCCAAGGAGCAGTAACTAGTTATATGTTGTAGTTGCTTGTGTGTCAGTCTGAGTTAATGCTCTTTGGATAGTGTCCTCCATCGCAGAGTTCGTTACCTGGATCCCTCCATCCTGGCACAACATCCTCCTTACCTTTGGAAAGATACCAAATGATCCTGTTTTCTTTTAATAATAATTACAGTAGCAATAAGCAGTTTGGAGTGCTCTTGGTATGTTTGCTTTTACTGGCCAGGTTGTGCCTATTGCCTTTCTGATGTTTTGGCTCCCCAGCAGAGGCTGGGGATGACCCCAGGCACTTAGATAACCTCTCCAAAATGAAGGAGCAATTTTATGAATAAAACACAAGGCTAAAATTCAAAAGACGAGTGTCTGGTTCTCACAAAATCTTTTCGTGTGGCTCTGGGCAAGCTGTATAATCTGTCTTAGATTTCCCAGCACAAGAACACAAGGGAAATGACTTCATCAACTCACTTCAAAATTGTCGATACTAACTGGTGTTTGGGAGACATTGGGATGTTTTAGACATTCTGGAGTTTCTAATATTTTTGAATGATTAGAGTAATAGAATGACGTTTATTGAGCTTCTGGAGCCTTCTTCCCATAGTTATCTCCATTTACCTGTCTTTGTCCTCTTTAAATGTAGAAAAAATACCACCTCATAGCTTTGACATGGTGACATGGCTCTGTCCTTGTAGACTTAACCAAATTTGCCATGGGTTGCAGATCATGAACCAGCTGGACATTGACCGGTAGACTTAGCAGAGAGGCCAAGGATTTTCTTATATATGGAAATCAATTGCTGCGTCATTTTAAAGGTGATAATTTTCAGGTCACAGTTGAGGTACCCAAACAGCAAACCACGTATGAAAACTCTCACCTTGAGTATATTGTGCCTGGTCTGTGGACAAACTCATTCTTTATTGTTGTCAGTCTGCCATCATTTGCTGGCATTGAATTCACTTCCAAAGTAGCAATACAAAAAGAAAAAAACAAAACACATTGCTTTTTTTTTTTTTTTTTTTTTTTTTTTTTGAGCACTGACAATAGCCTTTGGAAAAGTCCAGTTTTCCTTTCCGAGAAGGTCGCCATGACTACTCTCTGTGCAGCGTTTAACAGCCGTGCTGGCTAATGCAGCAGAAACAGATTTGGCTTTTCCTTTTGGATGTAATGAATAGCAAACTGCTGCGTATTCATTAAGAGAAGCAACTTGCAGAGGTTAAGTGTTTCATTTCTGGAGCTGCCATCTAGGGCAGTAATAAAAAATAAATTGGGCAGCCGAGGAGGAAAAGGGGGTTATAAGACATGAAGTGGGAAAATAATTCCTACCTTGTTCCTTCTTTCTTTCCCTGGGTTCTGCAAGCTTAAGTTAGGATCCTTGAGTCCAAGCTATGCAGATTTTTGTTAAATGCAGTCAAATTTGCTGGAGAATTAGCTGTTTTTGAAAGGAACCCATCTGACCAATTCAGCAAAAAATAAACAGGCTCTTGGACTGCAATCATCCCGTCCAGGAAAGATCGAGGAAAGCGAGACTGGCTTTAAAGTCTGAATGGCCCTAGTCCAAATGATGCTCTGTTTACCTTCCATGGATTTGTAGCTCTCAAGGCTGGAGAGGCTCATTGTGATCATCCAGCCACAACCTCCTGTACTGCCCAGGGCAGCAATTCCAGAGTCCAACCCATGGTTTTTGGTTGGCCTGTTTTTTTTTTCTTAGGAAAAGGTACATAACTCTGATTTTAAGACTCTGGAAATGGTATTGGTCTCTCTCAGGTTTAGATGTCCATGTGCATAGTCAGTGAGGAGGGAAGGGCACGTCTCATATATGCGTAGGATGCGAGGAGTCAGGTGCTGATGGTGCCTCTTTCCCTTTCAGTTTGTCATTGCTGCACATAAAAGGGCAAAAGAAATGGAAACAAATCTGGTGAAGGGCCTGGAGCACAACTCCTGTGAGGAACGGCTGAGGGAACTGAGGGTGTTTGGTCTGGAGGAGGCTCAGGGGAGATCTTATAGCTCTCTGCAACTGCCTGAAAGGAAGGTGTGGGGAGCTGGGGGTTGGCCTCTTCTCACAGCTAACTAGTGATAGGACTGGAGGGAATGGCCTCAAGTTGTGCCAGGGGAGGTTCAGGTTGGAAATTAGGAGACATTTCTTCTCAGAAAGAGCAGTCAGGCGTTGGGACAGGTTGCCCAGGAAAGTGGTGGTGTCACCGTCCCTGGGAGTGTGTTTAAGGAAAGGTTGG
>NC_048909.1:979689-1121290 GCF_011077185.1 Oxyura jamaicensis | reverse complement strand
CTGGCTGATGTAGTTGCCAAGCCTCTCTCCATCATAGCTGAAAAGTCCTGTTATTTGGACGATATCTCTTTTGAATGGAAAAATGGAAATGTCATGTCCATACTCTTTAACAAATAAAACAATCAGGAGACATTTCTTCTCAGAAAGAGTGGTCAGGCATTGGTCGAGTCACAGTCCATAGGGGGTGTTCAAGGAAGGGTTGGACGTGGTGCGTAAGGACATGGTTTAGTGGGTGACATTGGTGGCAGGGTGATGGTTGGACCAGATAATCTTGAAGGTCTTTTACAACATTAATGGTTTTATGAAAATAACAATGTCACTGGTAGTGACACCTCATCTTACATTGTATAGCCTCGTCTTCCTGTGTTGACCACCCCCTGTCTCTCCCCACGGTGTCACGCAGGCAGAAGAGGTCCCTTTGGTTTCCTGCACAAGAACCGTGGGTTTCTAGTCGCTCATCCAGGACGCTGTCCATCTGCTGTTTATTGTTTTCCTGTTAGTTGTACAACCTTGTGTTTGGCTCCATAACAATGCATCTTGTTTAAGTGAGTCCAGCACACCCATTCATCCAGATGGCATTGTATTAGTGACCTGTCCTCTTTAATTATGTGCAACTAATTTTTAATTTTATGTTCCCTGAAAACATGACTGGGAATGATTTTCTGGCTGCTTGTAAATCACTGATAGATACCAAATCCTTTCAGGGAATGCTTTCTCTTAGGCGAAGTAAGGATCCCCTATTACAGTTAGTTCTCAATATTTATCAAATAGCCAGTTTTTAATCCAGTTAGTATATGTTTACATTGATTTCTGTTCTAGGGCTGATTTTTTTTGAATTAGCATCTTGTGCAATAGCAGGCTATGCAGAAGTCTAAGTCTCTTATGCTAAAATAGTTATCTTTCTCAAATGACGCCATAAATCTTATCAGGATATAATTCCAAGTGCATTTGACAAGGCTGTTTTTTTTTCTTCTTTCCCATAAGAAGGCATACCGGATGAATATCTTGTTAAGATGTTTTTAGCTGGGTTGCCACAGGCTACTCATACCTGCAGCAAAATGAAGTTAAATCCTTTCCCCGCGTTGTTCTGTCTGAGGGGTGTTCATTGTATCTGCCACAGGTATGAGTGTTGAAGGAGAAGCTGCTGTGGGGTGTCCAAGCCTCTCTTTGGTCTGGCAGCATCACACAGTTTCTACAATTTCCTCATAATTGTTTTTTTTTTTGTTTTTTTTTTGTTTTTTTTTCCTTCCCTTTTTTGTTGGGAAGGACCATGCTGGCTGCATGATGCTTCTAGAGGCGTACTGGGCTGTGAACTGTTGAGAAGTTTCATCTATGTTGAAAGTCAATGCTTCCCTGGGATCTGACCCATTGCCACTGGGTGTAGCAGGACGTGGCAGAGATGTCCACGGTCTGAAAGGAGTATGAGGAGGAGGGTTGGGAGGACTGAAGGGCCAAATGTCCTTCTACCCTGCTCGTGGTGGTGGCTGTGTTTTTGCAGACGAAGCAGCACAAGCTGCTTTCATGTGTATGAAACGCCTGGGTTTTGCTGATCGGAGCAGTCACCTGCATCTCTCAGTGTGGATTGAGTTGAAAGTCGTGCAGAGCTTTAGGTGTCTACATAGCTCCTGGCTCGATCTGTGTTTTAAAGACATCTGTTTATAACTGATCCAAAACACTGCTGACAGTGTTTTGGAGGGGATGGTGCATGTGAAGGTCAGGTTTGTGCCTCCTCCTGGTGGCCACCGGGGTGCTTGGGGATGGGTTTTTGGTGGCCAGGAATGGGTTACCTACCTCCAGAGATGCTGGCAGCTGGATGAATTGCTATGAACGTCATCAAATCTACCTTCCCAAAGAGTTTTCTCACCTTCGTGCTGTTTTCTAGGAGTCTGTTGGCTGTGTAGGCAGACCTCATGGTGTTTTCTTGGTGAAGAAAGTGGTTGGTGTTCACTGGGTCCATCTGACCCATACAGCAGTCACGCGTCCCCGGTAAACCTGTAGCAGGTCAGGCTATGCCAAGGCAGAGCTGCCCCATTGGTGGACCAGCACCTTGCCTGCTGGTTTTGTTAGATGGGAACTACGTGCGCTATGGAGCATTGCTTAAGAGGCTCAGTGAGCTTTTTCCAAAGACCATTAAAGTCAGTTGGAAGGCTCAAAAAGCTGCAAAGCCTTGAATCGAGATTTAGAAGGGAATAAGAGTTTTTGAGTGTGTGTGGATGAAGGGCACTGGGGAGTGCTCAAGGTAGTGAGACCTACTTACTCTCTTCCCCAGTCTCTGGCACAGGGGGTGGTGAGGATAGAGAACGAGGAGGTGAGCTGTGGGAATCCCAGGGAGATGGTTGAGAGATGGACGAGAAGCTGGAACTGAAAATGCTGGGAGCACATGGACCGTGCCTATGTTTTTTGCCTCTGGACATTATGCTCATTATTTAACAGGTTTCAGGTATTTTTCAGATGGTGTTCTGAGCACATGCTGTCTACGTGACTGTCCTTGACATGTATAAAACAGTGGAAGTGAGGGAGAACTTGGCTCTGCTGGGTATTAGCAAAATGTGATGGGAAAGCTCGTGTGGGGTAGCAGGGGTCTGAGTCCCATGGCTTGTGTGCATCCTCATAGGTCCGTGTTGAGCATCTGGCCCTACCCTGTGCTGAAAACCCTGGCAGTTCAGTGCCAGAAGTCAGCTCAGGGGACTGATCTCTAGATTTAAGTAGGGCCCTAGGGCAACAAAGAGCTGGGCTGCAGGGTGCTCTGCCTGAACACAAGCCAGTTTGTGCAGAGGTCTGTGAATAAGCAGTTGTTTTTCAGGCATTGGGCTGGAATGCGTTGTTGCCTTTATTTGGGGGTAAAATGAAGCCTGGTGGTGAATCAGTCCCTTTAAAATGACACACAGAGTTGTAGATGTGGAGCCTACTGCTGGAAATTAGTGATAAGTAAGAGCATCAGAATTTTAAAATATCTTTATTTGGATGCTGAAAACCACTGTGGTTAATAGAGATTAGGTATAAAGGTTTTTATTAAAGAGAGAAACCCCTGTAGTTTAGGGTAAAAGCCAGCCACCAGCTGATCAAATTAAGCAGAAGCATCCTCGTGCATGGGCTGTTCTGTAATTGCTCACTTCAGAATTTCTTCGTCTCTTTCTCTCTTTCAGCTGATTATGGCACTGCCACAGTCAGGGCATCAGTTCTGCTGCTGTGATTTGTCCTGACGGCTGGTTTGTGCTGAGGGGACAAAGTCCCAGGAGGTGGATTCTGGTGGTGCTTTAAAGGAGCAGATGATTGACTCATGGTCTGGAGAGATGAACAAAAAGAGGGGAGTTTGGGTCTGCGGAAGCAAAAGCAGTGCTTGACTTAAGAAGAGGTACTGCAGGAACACCGAATAAGCTAACACAAAATCCTAATTGGGAAAAACCTTTTGTGTGATTCTCAGGAATAACCAACAGATGGGAGAGATCCATTGTGAGCAAAGTGTCATCTGTGCAGGTGTTATTGTCCTGCTCCTTGGGACATTGCTAAAGAGAAGGGCTAGATGATGAGTAGATGGGAGAAAGGCTGGAGAAGGCTTTTAAGGGGTCTTTGAGCAATTATTGATGAATCAGAGGGAGAAATGCTAAAGAATTTTGGAAAGGGAGAGTTTCAGAATTAGCACGGTGTGGTGTGATGCAAGAGTGGAGTGAGCCTTTTACAAGAGGTGCTCAGGAGGATGCTGATGCTCAGTGATTTCCAAACTCTCAGCTGACATCAGGGATGACACAGCCCAGGAGTCTGCATCTGCGCACCTCTTCCCTACTTGCGATGGAGATCTGTGCAGATGGCAGCAGTGGCGTTCTTACCAGATTCGTGAGCAATACTTTGCCATATTCAATTTTTACTTTACTAAAATGAATATCATGGGCTTCTTAATAGTCATAGGAGCATAAAAATCTCACTGTATCACAATTCATCATCCTTTAAAAATTGAATTTCTGTTGAATTATGCCTTGCCTCTATAGTGCTGTGGAAAAGCTCTTATTATTCATAACTATAAATACAATGATGTTGAGATTTAACTGGTGCCTGAAGGCTTTATGCTGTACTTTCGTATTGACAAAGCAAACAGTCTTATGGATCGGTTTAAGTTTATGGGACTGGAGGCAGCCGAGTGCTTCTGCACCATTGGAAGCTCCTCTGCTATGGTCCCCAGCTGTCCCTGTGACTGCTCTGCAGGCCGGCAGGAACATTTTGTGCTGTTTTGGCCCTGTGAGACTAAGATAAACCAAAAAAATATATAAAATACCTATTGGGTCAGTGCTTGTCCTCTTGGATACCAGCTCGGTTCGGCTGCTGGAGGTCTTGTGTCATGTCTGGCCGCAGCGAGGGTTTGTGAGAGCAGATTTTGTGTAGGCTGAAGGACAGGACGGAGGAGCTGGAGCATGAGAAGGACCAACAGAAACTACCTGAATCTCCGGTGTCTTCATCTTCCTTAGAGTGGAGTAGTGATTGGACCTCGATTCAAACATCTTTCCCTGGCAGGGTTGTCACATGGACTCTATGCCTTGGGTGGACATCAAAAAATAGTGTCTTGTTCATCTTCATCCCAACTGAACACTCAAACAGACATTGACCAATATGTGCAGTTGCTGACGAGGACAGGCCTGACTGGGTAAAAGTTTGCTTGGGTTCACATTTTGCTTTGCAAGCATCTATTTTGGGCTTGAAATATGGAAAAGTCCCACAATTCGGTGCTCAGCCGAGTTTGAGCTGTTCAAATGCATTTTACTGTAACACAAAAGAGAAGTGAGTTAATCTTTTACAAGAAATAATTAACATATGGAAATAATTTTTTAAGTTGTGATTGGGTAAATTTAGTCTCTTGGGATGAGGTGGGAGCGATTCTGATTGGATTTGGAACAATTTTTTTTTGCTGTGGTTATAATTAGAAATTTACACATAGCGAAAGAAGTATTGCTGTTGGATATGGGTTATCATGGATTTTATGTTGTTTGAAGTTTTGTTTGTTTTACAATCTCTTTTCTTAATATAGCGATTGGGCCTTGCAGAAGTTTGGCAGTGGCATGTTTAACTTTTGACTTAGTTTAGACATTCAGTATTTTTGTTACAAAATAACTTTATTTTTTTAAAAACTAAAATTGATGATCTCTTGAGAACTCAAATTCTGTATTTGAAAAATTGCAAAGCTTCCATTTCAGTCTTTCTTCTACTGGAAGCAAGGCAGCAAATTCAGTGATTCCACAGTGGTTATTCATTTAATTTCAAAACTTGTTTTGATGTAGGTATACACAGAGATACAAGAAAGTATTAAAAATCAGACGCCTAAATGTTTTGCCCTATGACAGGACTAAACAACTGGCCAGTCACTAACTGCTGTTGGACGTGTTTGGCCCCTACAAGTGAGTGCATCTCTGCTATTTGTGTCTTGAAGTCATTTTAAATGTTGGTGAGTGTGCCAGGGGCTTGCTGCCATCGCAGGACCCATGAAATAGGTTTTGTCCCTCTGTCTTGGGTCTGAAGTACAAGGACCCATAGTGGCAGAGAGGGTATTTGGGTTGCGTTTTCAGGAGGATGAGGGTGGTGCCAGTGAAGGGGCAGGAATTCGTCCCTTGATTTTTGCAAAAATACTTTTTTTTTTTTTTTTTTTTTTTTCAGGGAAATAGTGGGCTCCTGAACAGAAATCACTCTCATTGAGGGTTTTTTTTCCTTGCAAAAAACCTTGATACCTGTTGGCTTGGGACTACTGGAGTGGGAGGGAAAGAAGGGAGGGTCCTGCTGTTGTCCGTGCTTCAATGGCACCAATGGCATGCCGCTGGAGCAGGAGGAGACCCCCGTGGGTCGACACGCAGGGTGCTGCTGTGCAGCCCCAGGAGCTGGGGCCCAGGGGTGGCATTGCTGGCCCCGGGGATTTGGGGGTGACCATGGCGGGCGTTGCATGGGAGGGGAAGGCACGGGCTGTTTCTCCACCTGTTTGGTGGTGACCATTAATTTGGAAGGAAACAGGAAAAACTGGTTCAGTGTACTTGGAAACTTCAAAATGAGAGAAACGCCCCGTGCCCCTCCAAGTGAACAAGGAGCCCAAGTGAACGAGGAGCTGGGTCCTCTCATTTGCAAAACCGAGATTGACCAAATGGGTAAACAGTGACAAAAGTGGTGCTGGATGCACACAAAGCCTGGGGCTTGCTCAGACTTCCTACAACTTTTTGTTTGTTAAATGAGAGATGGGTTTTCTGACTTGAAGGAAGTGCCCGCCTCGAAGGGAGCGAGGGGCTGGCCTGGAGCAGTGGCCGGGTGCAGGAGGCAGCGCAGGGGAGCAGCAGCCGGTCTGATCAGCCCTAAATGAGGGGGCTGCAGGTCGCTTGTCCCTGCGTGCCTTGAAATGCTGGGAGGAGTAGATGTCGGGTTTGTGCTTTTTGCGCACTGATTTTTTTTTTATTATTATTTTATTTTTTCACAGGAATAAACATGTTATCACTCCATCTGAGCCTCTCTGGGGCAGTGAGGGTTCCTCCCGGCTGTTGTTTCACATAACTTTCCCTGGCCGGGCAGGTGTGAGCACTTGGTGCCTGTGGCCACCCTGGTTAATGATTGCCCACTGCTGGCAGAGAGCTGGGAGTTAGGTCACAGCTCGGCTCAGAGAGCACCTGGAGCCAGCACGGGCACAACCCGAGCGTTTGGGGTTAGCCCCTTGCCATCCAAAATTGGGAGGCTTTGTGAACACTGAGAGGAATTGGAGAAGTGTTACCTGCTGTGGTGGACTGCCCGTGAGCATCAGGTGGTAACACCCACTGGGTCCCTGGTGCAGCTGCAGTCAGCTGGAGGAATGTGTGTGTGTTGTTACTTGCAATACCTAATTTAAAGAAGAACTTAACTGATTGCAAGTCTCCTTCCGACAAGAGAGAGAAACTCTTGTCTCATTTTTTTTTTTTTTTTTTTAATGTTTGTCGCTATAGGGTCACTGACAGTTGCATCTTTCTCATACATCTGTGCGTGTCTAGGCTCCATGTGTGGTGGGGACCTAGCGTGTTGCAGGGCTGGAACCAAACCCACAGAGCATCCGTCGTTGGCTTCAAATTAAATTCACCAAAGTCAATTTTATTTTTATCGATTTACCAACCAACCAGTTATTTCAGAAATGACTGGCTGCTGCTGTTGGTCATTTCTGGATGACCAGTTGGCTCTGCGTCGCGCGGCTTAATGATTGCATACTGTATGCTGGTTAAATAGTGCCCAACAAGGAAACAAGAGAAAACCACACTGGGATAATCTAAGAAAAACAAGGATTATAAAAATGGCTCTGAGGCGCTGACTGCTGGAAGTGAAACATATTTTGTGGGATTGCTGCTGCACCTTTTCTTCAAAAAAAAAATAAAACGGAGCAGTTGTTGCATTTGTTTTCTCAGCAGATGGGCTACTCTATCGCAGGCACGTTCGCCCATCTGGAAAGCAATTATGTCACTTGACCCTGTCTTGATTTGCGTTTCTATTAGTGTGTGCTTAACTAATACTGCGTTCTGAAGGTAAATTAATTCCCCTTTAAAACCAATAAAAAAAATAAAACCAAGCCCGTGATGCACCACAGAAACATTAAAAAAAAAAGGCCATTTTAATTCAAAATGTTTCAAAAACTGTTCTAAAATGACCTCAAAATTCAGGTTTTTGGTGCCAATCCAAGAAGAAATTTAAAATAATATTTCATCTCCACAGTCTTTTTTATAGCATTGGCAACTGTGGGAAATTCTCCTTGTGTAGGTCAAGAAATTCTCCATTGAGGTTTTAGTTATTTTTTTTTCTCGTTTTAGTAGGTAAGGGCACGATTCAGAGCATGGGTGTTCTTATGCCAGTGAGGCCTGTGCAGGGCTCTCCTGGGGTACAGAGCTCCACTGCTGGCATGCTCGGGGGTTCTCCAAAAAGGTTGGGATTGTGGGGGACAGGGACACTACACTGTTCCATCCTCCCCGCTCCATCCTTGTCTCCCTGCTGGGCAGAGTGTGCTTTCCTCCCTGAAACAGCCTTGCACTTGTGTCTTTGTTGTCAGCTGATGAATCAAAATTTGGGTGGCTGAAGTTGATGGGGTGAAGCCTACAGCCACTCATTTCAGTAGGTTTGCTAAAACTTAAATAGGAACTGAAAAAAAAAAAAAAAGCCACATGTAAAGGTCCCAATGTACTTTTTTGCCTGACTTGGTGCAGGCTCCTGCCAGGCAGCCAGGCACGGATTTGCACTGGAACTGTTTATTTAAATCCTTCCCTTCTTCCTCATTGTCCAGACGTCTTTTTTTTTTTCTTCTTCTGCAAGCATGATTTGGAAGGACACGGGCTAGCTATGCTTTTATATTTATTTCCTAGTTGTGTTTGGCAAATAAATGAGCAGGAGTTGCTGGTGTCTCCTCAAGGTCGCCAGGCACGTGACTTGTTCATGATTCATTAATGTTATTTCTTCTTCGCTTCATCAAAAAAGAAAAAACAAACAAACCACAAACAACCCTGAAGAGGCCTCTCGTTCGAGCGGCCGTGCTGTGCTGCCTTGTGCCACCAGCCCTGCTGGTTTCACACCATGCCTCCATGCCATGTTGCCTCCTACCTGCAAGGAGCACAAGCCCTCTGGCTGAGCCCTGCGGGCCTGACCCAGGTCGACACCGAACCACGGTGCTGCTGGGCCTGGTGACACGGCTGGGCCTTGTGAGACTGCCAGGCCTGGTGACACTGCCACGTTGGGCAGCACTGCTGGGCCTGGTGACACTACTGGGTCTGGTGACGCTGCTGGGCTGGACCTGGTGACAGTGCCGGGCTGGGTGATGGCAGCGGCCTGGCTGTGCTGTGAGCAGCACCAGGCCCAGCCACCACTGGTGGGAGGGCTGGTCTGTTTTGGTAAATAATAAAAATAATACTTTGTTCATCACCCAGAGAGTGTAGGCTGTGACTGTCAGCCATTTTGCTTGTCATTAATAGCTCCGCTTAATCGCGAAACAAGACTTTTCCTGTGATATATCTGTAAAACAATGCAAAACAAAACAACCTTTCTTCCTCCAGTATCTCCACAGCACCACCCCCTCCCAAACAAACAAAAAAAAGGCATAATTCCTCCTCTCCTCTGACGAACAATGACTCATTCAGTGTTTTTTCTTTATTTTTTTTTTAAGAAATTATTATTTTTTTTTTATTTTGGCCTTTGCTTTCCTTCAGTGGCTGTGTTGCAGCAGAGCTGGCAGTAGTGCCGGCAGTAGAGATTGCCTAACACTTATGAGCCTCTGTTTTCAACTGTTTATAACTCTGCCAAACTTTAAGTGTTTGGGCTGAAATTTTCCAAGCCAGGTGTCTGCCTAAGGGGGGAATTCGTTTGGAGAAGTTGCAGCAGTGCTGCTTCTGCCTGCACTGATTAATGAGATTCAGAGGAAAATGTGTTTGCCCATGGTGAGCCGAAAAAATCGCTCCACAAGCAGGGAAAGCACATTGTGCCAGGCCTAGGCACTTCTGTGTCTTTCTCCTGTGCTGGTATATATTTTTGGCGTGTTTGTTTTTTGAGACCTCCCCTCCTTAAGCGTGGTTAAATTACGAGTAGGGGCCAGCCCCGTCCCTGTGCACTTTGCTTCTCCATGGAAAGAGGCAGAAAGCACTCCTAGGCATTCAGTGGAAAATTTGGAGAACTTTTTGTATTCCAGGGACGTGACACTGTAGAAAATCACCCTGATCTGGCTGAATTATTAACCTTTGAAAGTACTCGGGCTCCAAATGCTCAGCCAGGGGAAAACAGCAGCTGGAGGGGCTGAAAGTGCTGCCCAAAGCAGGGCCTGTGAGTGACAGTAGCATCCCTCCTACATTCTGCCCTCACATGGGGACATGGCAAAACACCAGTATGAGAGAATGGGAAAAATACTATTAGTAAATAACTAACTTATTTCTAAAAAATATTCTAAAAAATCAAATTATAAATTAAATATTCTGGAGAAATATTGCTGAGTGAATGACCTACCTGGTCATCCAGCAGTGGCCCCCTGGCACATCAATCTGGCTGCTAGAAATTTTCTATTTTTCTTTTCATTTTTTTCTAAAGAGAACTGAGCATTTGACAAATATGGGGTGGTGCAGAAAGAGTGCTGTATGCTCAAGCAGCTCCAGGGTGCATCAGAGCATGGGGCAGGCTGGCAGCCTGTACCACAGGGTAGATTCAACCAAAATTTTGGCATTTTCCAACTTCTGATTTTGTAACCGTGTTATTTTTTTTAGATGTGGTTTAATGTAATCTGCATGGGGAAAGCTCTGTGCTCCCTGGTTAGGTTTTTGATACAGCCTTATAAAGCTGGATTTTTGGATGGGTTTCTGGTGCTGCTTTTTCTGGCCCCAGGGTGGCTGTGGTCGCTCATCCTCGCTGTCCAACGTCCTGGGATGTGTAAGTGGTTGATGCATCCCCTTGCTTATTTTCTTTCTCCCTCTCTCTTAATTTCCAAATTCTTTCACATTTTTCCTTTCAACATAGCGTCTTAATTCTGGTGCTTTATTAATCCATCCAATTTTGTTGAGTTCAGAATGTTTGAAATACACTTATATCCGTATAGGAAGTACTTACTATTAATCAAATGATCCAAGGTGGCTTCTTCTCTGAAGTCCTTAATTTGTACTATATGTATTATTCCTGGTAATAGCAAACTTTGTAACAATGTGCTTTTCCATCATGTTCCCAAGGGTACCCTGAAATACATGAATTATGTGATTTTTGAGTACACCAATATAATTCATCTGTCCCTTTTGCAGCCACATCAAATATGATCAGTCTCCAGAATCCCAGTGATGATCTATTATTGGGGTATGCAAAAGGCTGTGTGAAAACAAATACAGAAGAATCAGGTTTTCTTAAAGATTTGAAAATTTTATTTATATAAGCTATTGGAAAAGACAGCTTAGGAGAGAGAGCAGGCTGTTTGAGGGCTCTTGTACCAGTCATTTTGGGTGGAAAGCATCTCTTTTGCATCACCATTTTGATTCTCTTTCCAGGAAAATGATAAGATGGTGGCTCTTGGTTTTGCTCACTACGTATTTCTGAGCAAACACGGTGAAGGAAGATTTGATCAATCTCTGTAGGAGCAGAACGGCATTTCCCACTTGTCTTTATTGGATTTTCAGGAGTGTTTTCCCTTGGTGGGTTATACACCAGCAAAACCTTGTAAACCGGGCAGTGGGGTTTCCCCTGAAGTGTGTGCCTTCAGTGTGCCCCAGTTCTGTGGTGAGAGCTGGGCAGGAAAGTGGTCAAAAACCTGTAGAAACTGGGTTTCTGACTCTAACTTGAGGCTTAGAGCTCTAGTTAGAGCCATACTTTAAATAAAGCAGTTGAGATGGGGAAGGGAGGGTAGCATGGAGAAGTGCTGAGGTTAATTCTAGGTCTGACCAATGCTGGTGCCTGAGAAGCTAAATCTATAGTTGTAGGAACCCAAAAGCACTCCAAGTGTCTAAGTCACTGAGACAACAGAAATAATACCAGCCACAGCAACTCTTCATGGGAAGGGAGAAGAATGGATGCAGAAATTAGGGGCATTAGGGCCACGAATGAAAAACCAGTTTTTGCTAAATCCTTAAAGGTCTTTCCCCAGTACAGGGCTGTATGATGCAGCTAGATGCACCATGGAGGCAGTGGGATCTTTGGAACATGTGGCTGGGTCTTCAGCCTTCCAAAAGCGTTGCCCTTAGCTCTGCTTGTCAGGCTTCATGCTGTGCTTTTTTTGGTCTGGCATAAAATTAGTTAAATGAGGCGGTGTAAACACAGAAAGCTTTGCATGTTTAGTTTAGAGTTTCTAAATAAATACAAAAGACTGCCCGTATATGAGCGTGTGTGGGAGAGGATGGGCTGACTTGTACAGGCGATCAGCATCCTTCTACGTTTGCATATTGACACCAGTGCCTTTTTTAGACAGTAACTCTCAGAATAAGGGCTGTGTGCCTAATTCATGTTCCCCTTGTCCTGTTTGTGCTCTTCTGACAGTGGAAAACTGTTTGTCGACCGTATAATTTGGGAGCAAGAGTTTTCCCAATTGGACTGGTTCTTGCAGCATTGGGCGTGTACCAGATATCAGCCCCTATCCTGAGCCGAAGTGTGTCACGCCAATAATAGCATTAAAGTTTTAAACTGAAGGGATACTTTTTTTGGGGTGGTTAATGATTAATTAGGTCAAATTCTCCAAAATTAGACTGCTGAAGAAGGAATGGGCCAACAATTTGCATTTTTCACAAAACCTTGCAGCAGCAACTGATGTGGGCTGATTCCACCTCCCCCACCACACACTCTGTCCCATGCCCCAAACTCACTCGTCCTCAGAAGAGATTCATTTTTAAAATTGTATCCATTAATATCCCAATTTCCTTTTTTACCCCCTTTTCAAATCTTGCATTAAACCCCTGTAGATTCTGCTTTAAGTAGGCAATTAAGCTAACAACATAATTATATCCCTTAATGCTCATTTTAACCGGTTTAGAGAAGAAACAAAAGGGAAAGCAGCTTCAAATATATGGAAATAAAAGCTCCATTGTAAAGATATTTTTGATACCCATGTGATAATTTGTGTGAAGTGTGGAGTTTGCCCATGAGTGGCTGCAGGGAAGCCAGGAGGTCACAGCTGAAGAGCCTCGCAGGCAACGTGGAGTTGTACCTTTGAGTGTCCTTTTTCTGAACCCTATTCCGGCTGCAAATTTAGGGGAATCCCAGGAGACTTGAGAGTATGTCCACTTCGTACTACAGTATAGTGGCTGCATAGCTGCGGCAGGATAGTTTTTCTCATTTTTTATTACCTAGGCAATTAGTCACAAGAGACCAATACACCGAGTCCACAAGCTGCCGCCTTACCATATGTATGAGTGGAAAACAGAGCTGCAAAATAACATCGATGGAGAATTATTGTAGTGAATCTCTGCCAGTTTAGTGAAGTTCCTCTCTTCCCTGTGCAGAAGCAGGGTAATTGCTGCATAGTGCCCTTGTGGTAGCAAGCAGAGTAACTTTGATTCTGTTTGTGGTTTTCTGCAGAGCACACAACGTCCACAAAAATCTGTCTGTGAGGCACAAAGTTTTATGAAGACCCTCCAAGCTTAAAGCCAGGAAGCTGCTTTGGAATCTCAGCTCTTGTTGAGGAATCCAAATGCTTGGTTGGAGCCTGACTTCCTGAGGTTAGCTGGTGGCCCTGAAATACTGATAGTGCAGTATGGGCACACAGAACTGCTGTTGTAGTTTACAGAATTGTGCCTTCCTTTTCACTCTCCTTTACACACACTAATTCCAGTAAGGAAATGGAGGTGCCGTTCAAGCAGTTTGGCCAGTGTTTGATTCTGGGACAAGTGCCTCTCTGACCTGCGAGGATCCTGTCTCAGCGCGCGAGTGGCAGTGATCTAGATCTAGTGAGGAGGACCAGCTTTCAGGTGGAAATAAAATAAATACTTATCTTTCTTAAGGAAAAGAACCAGAAGCTGTAAGCCTTGGATGGTTACCTGCCTGCCAGCTTGTGTTGTGTTGGGTATCTGCTCCCACGGGCTGTGATGTGTAGGCACCTCGGTTTCTGGGTGCAGGGAGTATGGGGAAATATTTATACAATTACAGCCTTCAGAACATTGTTTAGACCTTCAAGATGCTTCCTCACATGTTCACCAGTCACTAGAGAAGGTGTGAGTGTCAGAAGGCATTCCCCAGGGGTGACCCACTCCTTGACTTCTCTGCAGACACTGCCCACAAGAAGTGCAGGGAGCATCTCTTGGAGGTGCAGCTTCATGGACCGCAGCTTCCGTTAACTTAAACATGAAGGTGGTTTATTGTTCATTTTGTTTTATTTCACCAAGAAACAACCGTTATTTAATAAGACTTTTCTATTTTTTCTAAAGTGGTCTGTTTCACTAGGGTAGGAATTTAAAGTTGTATATGTCATCCCTGCTGTGCCAAGCAAGTCCATCGCTAGCTGTGCTGGAGTGAAGGAAAACCATATATGAGATATTGCGAGATGGAATCCTTTACATACAGGGTTTTTGGGTTTGCAATTGGAGAAGGAATACAGTCTAATTGACTGGATGATGGCTTTCCATCCTTAAATGCTGCATAAATAAGTGAAGGAATTGGGGTAGGAAGATAGGTTTTCTGTAGTTTGAATATCATCTATTGCATGACTCACTAGTGCGAGTGCGAGAGGAGGGAATATTTTCAATGTAACATCCTCATTTATCTTCAGTCCCCGTTCAGTCCCCATCCCTCTCGTTGCAGCTGTTCAGCTTTTCTTGGCAGTGTAGAGCTTGTCTGTGGGACACTTTGCGGGCTTGTGAGCCTGTGCCCTAATGTGCTGGAGCAATTTAACCTTACTTTTTCTCTGACCTTGCCCATTTCTTTCCTTTTTATATCAAATACAACATCATGGCTTATTGCCAAGTGTCTGCAAGCCCAGATCTTTGACCTGGTGTAGCTTCAGGAAACATCCATAGCTCCAGCCCTGGGTGTCTGCTCACCCCTTCAGGGATGTATTGCAGCGGGTGAGGAGGTGTATGGTATTTGTAAAGGGCTGGAGATATCTAATTGAAGTGGCCAGCTTGACAAAGCAGGGAAAGGCTGGAGTGTAGATGCATCCCTACCTCAGTCTGCTGCTTTTGTTTATTTGTAATGTTGAAGCTCCCTGAAAGGCTCTCCTGCTCGTCAGGGGGCGTATACCTCTTGTGTCCCCATCTCTCTCCAGTCAACCTTTTACATGTCCTCCTTTCTGTTTAGGACAATGTGAAGGCAAAGTGCATCAAAGTAGAGATCCAGGATGGAGTTTGGGTATGCAAGGACAGTAACCAGTATTCACCAGGCTTCCACAGACACCCCAAGTTGTTACATCTTCCCATACTTTTAATCTCACACTTAAAATTTACGTGCAGAAAACAATTCTTGGGCTTAAGAAATTTTTCCTATGTTCGGTAGGTTTAATTTACTGGAGATTGTGTGCCATAAGGCACTCCCAAAATTTGTGGCATACCATATTCCTTGGGTACAAAACAGTTTATATAGAAAATATCCACTGCTTTCGCTGTGGTTGATTTATGATCACAGTGTGAAACAATCCACCCAAGGTGAATAATTGCCTGTGCGACTGCCACAGTATGAAGCATAAGTGAGCATCACTTTTTGGGAAGAGGTTGTGGAAGTGGGTGTCCTTGAGCTTTTCCCAACCCAACATCTCATACTGGTCATGGTCAACAGGAGACTGGAGCAGCAAGGAGCAGGTTGGCAGTCAGAGAATTTCTGGAGGAGGAGGCAGCCGTTGGCCTAGGGTTTTGTGTCCTTTTTTTTCCATGCAAAGAACCATGGCTCTGTTGTGGTGGGCTCATTTCTCAACTTGGATGCAGAACCAGGCACTGGCAGCAGCAGCCTGTGCTCCGGGGAAACACAGGCTTCGATTGAAAATTCTGCCTTAACACTTGGGCTCAGGGATTTCTCTCTGCTTTTTAGACATGACCCAAGGCCACCTTTAATTTTGTGGAGGCAATCATGCCTCCTTTCAAGAGATTCCTTGCTTTCCTTTCAAGAGATGTGGCAGCAGTTACTGGCCTGCAGACTTACAGAGGACTAATGATGCAGCCTGCAAAATTCAGTCCCGAAATGGATTCTGTAAGAACATCTGTACCTTTTTTCATATCACAGTCACGGTTCTCCAGCACTGCTCTGACAAAACCTGTCCAGTGGCAGAGCTGTGCAAATAATAAATTTTTTGTTTCCTTGAAGCACTGACAAATTGAAAAATTCCTTCTTGGGTTGAGCTAAAGGAAAAATATATTGATTTTAATTTTTGTTGTGAAAATAAAAAACAGCATTTAGGGGTATATAGTTTTGGGTTGATAAAAATTTGGGACTTGCAAGTATTTCCTTTAGATTTTGAACATACCTTAAAGTTCTTGCTTTAAAAAATAAATAGGACAGATATTTTGCCTGTATGAATCAGAAAATTTTAAATGTCAGACCGTGTCACTTCCACTTTTTGAAAATGAGTGTCATACTCCATTGTATGAATACTTCAGCAAAAATGACACTAATCCATGCAATAGTCGGTCTTGCTAAATAGCTACACTTCTGGCTGAAAATAATTTCCCTTCAGCAATATGCCCTTATTTTTTTCAGCTCCATGAACTATAGAGAATAGGTCATGAAGGCTGGGTCTGGGTGATGTTTGTCCCATGGAAACACCTCAAAAGAGAATTTCTTTAGCCCAGGTGATTACTGAAAGATGTCAGTTTGGGAGTGACAGAAGCGAAGGCTGGTGGAACGCAGAGAGAACCCCTCTTCCCAGCCTGGTTTGAGGACTTGAGGTGGGGTTTGCAGGGCAGGTCCTGGGCCAGACCGGCTGCTCCATCACCGCGCCCTCCGCACTCGGCAGCTCCTGAGTTGTCTCCAGGAGAGGAACATGTCCTCGCAGGAGCGCTCCCGCAGCATTTGCATTTCAGCTGTACCCAGGAGCAGTTGTTTTTTCTCTTCCCTTATTTTCCAAATTGCCATAGTTCTTGGGACCCCCCAGACTTTTGGGGGAGGGAGGCATTTTTTTTTTTTTTTTTTTTTTTTTTTTTTTTTTTTTAATCTAGGAGGTTTGTTTGTTTATTTATTTATATCTGCCCAGGGAGTTGATCTGTTGATATTTATAGGATTTGTGGTTGGCTGATGGGGGTTATTTTGCAATCAGAATTTCTAAGATTTCTACTTTAAGCCTGCTTTTTTTTTGAACTTTGTTTTTTTTCCCTTTGTTCTATTTTTTCTTTTTTCTCTTTTCTCTTTTTGCTGTTTTGTCTTTTTTTTTTTTTTTTTCTTTTTCTTTTTTGAGAGAGACAGGCAGACTAAACTCTTTCTGAATTTTCCCCCTGTAATTACTGCTCTTTTTTAAGTTTGAAAAAATCATCGAGCTTTGTATGCCGTCCCCCTTCTTACTTTTAGGTCAGTGTGGTTTGACTTTTTATTTTTTTCCCTTTCCCAAGCAAAATTACCACAATTTCATGCTATTAAAAAAGCCAATCACACAATACTGGGAGAGAAGGTGATAATCCCTAGTTAACCTTGCAGTGGTAAACATTTGTTTAGCTTCAGCTTCTTAGCTCATCTCTGAGCACTACAAAGGGTTTCTCTTGTAAGGCTAAAAAAAAATTATTTTATGGTGATAAAATAAGAATTTTATTCTTACAGTCCTGCTCTTAACACAGTTGCACTGTGGTCCAATGTATCTATGTCCATTGAGGTATTTATTAAATTAAGCATTTTTAATTCTGGATACTAATTTACTGCTTTGGATTATCATTTGACAAATGTTTAATTTTTCATTATGTACCTCAGATATAAAACTGGACATCATTAATACCTTGCATCTGTACAGCACAGTTAATTACCAAAGGACCCAAAGCATTCTCCAAAATTTACAAAAGAAAGATTAAAAACTCCAAAATGTACAGTTCTGCCCAGGGATCACATTACTACCACGGACACACAGATGACAGGGCAGCTGCTCTGGGACATGCATCGCAGTGTCTGCAGATTTAAAGGGCAAAGTTTTAGTCTTATGAAAGCTTCTTCCAAGAAGTACTTCATCATTGGGCTCCCCCTCGGCTCCTCGGCCAGCGAAGCTGCCGTTGGTGGATCTTCCCTGGGCACAAGCTGTCCTCTGAGGATGTTCTGGACATGATTTGTTTTTATTTTTTTGTTTTTAATGTTTTCTAATGTCTTGGGTTGGGGCTTCTTGAAGGTCACAAGCTCCTGTTGGAGACCAGTGGGGCGATTTGTGGGGTTCTCTGGCATTTTCGCACTGGGAAGCAGCAAACTTTGGGGTTTCATGGACATCTGTCCAGGGAGCTACCCTGTTCAGGGGTGGCTTTCCTGTAGATACAGGCTTGGCTCTCTCTTTCCCAGCACCATTTTCAGTGCTCAGAGAGCAGGACTTGAGCATCTGAAACAGCTCAAGGTATAGGAGCAGAGATGCTTCTGGCGAGCCAACGTGCTGTCAGGTGATTTGTCTGCTCTAACGAGCATCAGGAGTGCTCCTGATGGCAGAAATGCTCCCATGTAGCCTGGAGCCTGTATCTGCATGGTGGAGTTGCACCTGAAGGTGCTTTTGGATCAGGACATCCCACGGTTTGAGAGCTTGAGGTGTCTCCTGGCTGGTCACCACTTGCAGCTGCTGCCCCAGGGGCCGTGTTCCAAGGGCTCTGCTGCCCTTGGCTGTTTGCTGACCCTGCGGCTTCTCACCAGGCTCCTGTCAGCGGTGCCCCGTGACTGGCGTGGAATACAACAAGTTCTGTCGGAACACCAGGCAGCCCTTCTGAACTGTGCGGGTGACAGGGCACTGGCACAGGCTGCCCAGAGAGGTTGTGGAGTCCCCTTCTTGGAGATCTTCAGGAGCCTCCTGGACATGGTGCTGGGCACCTTGCTCTGGGTGGCCCTGCTGGGGCAGGGCTTGGACCAAAGGCACCAAGGGGTGCCTCCAGCCTCAGCCGTGCCGTGACTCTGTTTTCACAAAACAATGCCGTGGATCAAACCTTCCACCGAGTTCTTCCACCTGCGGTGCAGTGAGCCTGGGCTGGCATGCTCCCAGCCCGTGCCGCTCACAGGCCGGCGTGCCGCGCGCTCACCCGGCAGGGCCGGGCCGGGCAGGCCGTGCCCGCTGCATCGCTCAACGCGTGCGGAGGAGCGGTGCTGGCGGTTCCTGCGGGCTGGGTAACTCATGCCGTCGGGAGGCGACCGCAGCTCCGTTGGATGTGGCATTTCAAAGCAGAGCCTACCTACACAGCCAGGAGATGCGCCTGTTTGGAAACGGCAGAACAAAATGTGTTTAACAGCACTTCTGTAGTAAAATATGTGGGATTCCATGTATAAATAAGTCCTACTATATTTTTTTTTTCACATGTGCTTGTAGCTTTTTAGATATGTTTGTTTTTATCAACTTGGAAAGTTGCCTCTAAGAGGATTTTTTAAAAATTGATTTCCTGAGAGTTTCCTGTGAAATTGGAAACCTGGAGAAATGGGTGGATTTCTGAAATACTATCGCATGGTTTTTCTCCCCCTTTTTTCCCTCAGTAAAAAATAATAATACCCTCCTCCCCCCTCAAAGTTTCATTCCATATACATTTATTCTTTAAAAATATTTCCAGCTGTTCCTTTTGCTGGGAAACTCATACCATCTATAAACAAGGGCTTGATTCAGATAATTCTGTTGTTTTGCCTGGTCACTCTGACTTGCAGCTTTTACAATATGAGAGTTTAGAAGTAATCAGTAATGGTTTTTCTCTTCTTCACCCTCAATTTGATTATTTTTCTTGTAAAGAACAGAGTAAGAAGAGCACTGAGCAACAGGAGATGGAAAAAATATTTTGATTACTTTTCAGTTGCTTATAATCAAGGAGTAACTCTTTAAATCCAGGGCAATTTACTGCATTGATTTAATTCATAATTTTAATTTCATGACTTTTTTGAAGAAAACAAAAAGACAAAAACAACAGCACACTAAGGTCCATCTGGTTGAAGCTTTTTAATACTTGTTTGAACAGTTGTAGTTTTAGGTTAAAATTTATTTAATGTTCCCTTTCTTCTGTCTGCCTCTGCCAGAATACGCTACTTGAATTTCCCTGGGCTGCCACAGGAGAAAAATTGAAATTCAAAGCACAGATTCCGCCAGTACTTTCAGCAAGTTCATAAAATTACTCATATGAATATTCCCTTGACTCAAAGGCAACTGCTTGCAGTCCTTAAACCTGTCTGGGACTATCTGAAGTATTGGGAGCCAAAGCAAATGGTAGGTGACACGGAAATCCTGAGTACTTCAAAGGCAATTTTTTTCAGTTTCAGGAGCAAAAAGCTCTGGAGTTGTTCAGTGCCTGGCCAAGCTGTTTGTGATATTTTGATCTTTTTTTTTTTTTTTTCTTTTCATGTCAATAGGCTGGCATTAAATCTGGAGGGTGGTTTTCATCTTGTAATCCATGATGTGGATATAACTGGGAGGGGTGCCCTTGGTGCAGGACAGGAAGAGCTGGAGGTGACCGAGGTGGCCAGAATTATTTCCTCGCTGGTTTTGGTGTTTGCATGGCTCTCCCAGTTACGAGCTAGCAAAACCCTTAATGTGCCTTTTGCAGCAGGGAGTAAAACTCTTCAGTCTGAAACTTTTAGAAGAACTCGTAATTACGCGTTACTGAGCCAGCTCAGAAACTGGGTGGCTGCAAGTAAAACACCCAGGTTATTAAGTTAAGATTATAAAATGGAAAGATAATCAGTAATAAGCAAGAAGTAAATACAGTGAAATTTACTGAGAATAATTTCCAGATTTTAATCACTTTTATTGTAATAACAGTAATTATTATTATTTGTCTACTTACAGTTTTCACCTCTGTGCTCCAACTTTCTCTGCCTGAGATAAGAGTTTTGGGAAAACCAAGCAGCAAACCAAGTCCAGCCGCTTTCAAGACCAAACAATGTTAAAAAAAAAAAAAAAAAAAGAAATAAAAAGAAAAATAATTCTTCTGCCAATACAAAGAGAACTGAAATCAGTGTAGAGAAGGCCCCTGGGTTAAGTCAGAACTGAAACTCTGAGTGTGGAAAGTGTCATTCTCGTTTCAGCTTTTCCAGTGAAATCTCATGCTCACATCTGACCTTTGGACTGCTTTGGGCTGATGGAGCTCCTGGCTCCATCTCCATTAGCCATATTCGAGAAGTGCTGAGCAGCTTTGGGACAACTGGGGACCTTCAAGGCGGCGAGCTGCTTCCTTCCCCAGGCATACAAGTGGTGTGAAGTATTGTCAGCTTTTAGTCCTCCCTGTTAATTCAGGGATGGGCACCCAGGAGAGACGAGGTGCAGATCAGTCAGACTCTGTGCATGGGATCACCTGTGGGGTGGCCCCATGAAGACAAGAGCATCTGTTCGCAGTTCTGATGGTTTCTTGTGGTGGGACGCTGCAGCGCTCTTGGCTGTCCTCGCACTGTGGTGGTCAAGCAGCACCCCTGGCCTCAGGTGCTGGGAACCACCACCTCTGGGTGCTGAATCGTGCTGATAGACCCTGTTCTCTGCCTGAATTTATTCCTTGCCACATGTCCTTTCTGGGACATCGGCCACCAGCAAGAAGGAGACACAGGAACCTTAGGTGATGGTGTTTTTCCACCTAGAAATTGCTCTGTAACAACTGATTTCTTTGTACGATGAGTAACTGGTTCCAGCAGGCATTACCTGCACGTGTAGATGAGGTGGATAAGCTCATATCAGTGAGCTAGCTGTAATAAATTCATGAATTCTGCTCAGACATGCTCCAAGCATGCAGACGTGGTAGTGGCCAAGTGGGGTTGGATGGGTTAATGATGGGTTAATGGTGTCCCAGTGGCAGTGGGGATGCTCTGTCTGTCTCGTGCCTGGGAGCTGGGAACTGGTGTGTCATGGCACCACGGAGTCACCTTGGCAGCTTCCAGTGAATTAACTTTGGAAATCTAAACATTAAAACAAGTCTTTGTAGAGCTGGGTTTAAATAATGCATATGCAGAAATATCTGTAGTCCTGTTGCTGTACTCTCCTCCAGCACTAGGTGTGCTGAGTTACAGACTAGAAGATTTCAGTAGATGTGTTGGTCCAGTCACTGATGGGTGGATCTGTCCCAGTGCCATCGATGCTGGTTGGGTGAGCCCAGTGCCTGCATGTCCCTTATGGTTCCTGCGTGTCCCTTATGTCCCTGATTGTCACCGTTGGTGCCCTTCTCACCTGCTTACCACTGGCTGGGCTGGGGCTTCATGCACTTCTGCGGCCAAGGTGAGTCACCACCTTTCTCGTGGTGACCTCAAGTAGAAAATACTCCCATTCCTCTCACCTTGGAGTGTGATTTGTTTTTAATGTTGGGTTTTCCACCTTGCTGCAGGAGAAAGCACCGACCTCAGCCCCTACATGCTCTGCATTTTCACTGCAGCAAGACAGCAGCTGAAGGAAGGGGAGGAATTGCCCCAGATGCTCAGCACTAACTCAGCACCGCTGTTCATCAGGGCAGAGTCCGCAATGGGCAGGGCTGGGGGCAGCCCATCCCCGGGGCTCGGCTCTGCTGGTGCTCCCTGCCCTCCCGGGGAAGATGCTTTGGTAGAGCTCAGATTTCCTCCTTGTTGAATTTTTATTATTATTATTTTGGTTATTTCTTAAGGGGAATGCTGCAGCTGAGGAAATAGGCAGCACATTCCTCCTTCCCAATGAACTTACGTGTTCCCCTGTGGAAAAATCATCCCTTTAAGAGGCTGGTGCAGCCCGTGTAGATGTGCTAAGGCAAAGGGTAAGGATGGGATAAGCCAAAGCTTTCCAAAGCATCAGAGATCATTTTGCCTGGTGTAGGGGATACTTTTACTCCAGGAAGGGCATGGGCACAGGTGCTCAGCTCACCCAACTGCTCAGCATCACCTTTTGTTGAACGTGGGGGGCGTCGCTGAGCTGGGGCTGAGGGGGAGGAGAGAACAAAGTGGGGGAGGTTCAGAGGGCTGTGGTACAAAATTCAGCACTTGAGTTTTTCCTTAGCATCCCCATGTTGACACTGGGAAGCAAAGGGCACGGGTGTATGGATGGGTCCTGGTGTTCTGCAGATGTTTTGGTGTGGTGTAGGGGGTTTCTTCTCTCTCTCTCTCTCTCTTTTGTTTTTCTTTAATGAAAGTTAAATAGGAAACTGCCAGTGTCTTACCCCCCCCCCCCTTTTTTTTTTTTAAAAAAAAAAACACTTCCTGCATTTTCTGTTGCTCTGAAGTTAATAATAATAGACCGTGCAGGTAGGTAGGCCAGCAGTTATTTTTATGGCACATTCCTTTGTAAGATCTGTTTTCGGTTGCTTATCATGTTGCCAAATTTTAATTATTTGGGGTGAAATTTTCCATGCTGGGTATCTGTTTCTGGCTCCCTCCTGACCTGTACGTGTGTTTTGTGTTTTGCCGAAAATGATTCAGCTGTCTGTGGGAATGCGTTCAGTTTTTACTTTTTATTTTCTTTTTCCTTCCCCCCCCCCAGGTAAAACAAACAATTCCACCCTTCCACAAACAATCCAGTGAGTTAACCTGCCTTACTCTGCTTTGGGAGAGGTTGTGAAAGGACCTCACAAGTTTCCATAAAAACACAGAATTGGTATTATGGGTGAGAACAATTAATTCGCATAAGCATTAATTAACACGGGTTGAATGCAGTGCAGTGGATGTGCATCAGGCAGCAGTTTAGGTTCAATACTGGTGGATTTTGAGCTGCTACCAGCCCATGTGGGTCCAGGGCTCCCTGTCCTGTCCATGCTGGCCCCAGGGTTTGTGGTGGTAACTTCAGTGATCAGGCAGAAAGTCCATGCCTAAGTCTGAAATCTCATTTAACATTTTAATGCTTTTTAGTTGTTAATGCTTCTCAGTAACTGTTAAAATGTTGTGTTTTCTTTTCCCAAAAAAATGTAGCCCTTTCTCTAAACATGCATTTCTGGGGTCAGTTGTACATCTGCTTGGACTCCTAATTTTTGACACTTTATCCTGTTAGGAGATGTTGACTGATACATTTTTTATTTATCTCATGATTTACTTTTTGCTTACCACTTGAATTGAGGAACATATGGCCAGAAACCACATTCTGGTTTTGTGCATTTTAATTTAATAGATATTTATTTGTATTAGTTTTGTTTAACTGCCTTAAACATACCAGATATGTACAACATCACCTTTGGAATCATATTTTGAATTGTAAATTATTTTATGCAAGAAGCTGTGCTACTAATTATGCAGCAGGAGCCTTGCCTCTGTTGCAAAGCCCCATGTCCTGGTGGAGGCAAGCAGAGCCCATCCTTCCCGGCTCACGGACTGGCAGGCAGGCACAAACGCTGCTCTTCTGCTTTTTCAATAAAAAATGAGGAACTCCCTGAACTGGGCAGGGCCATGGGCTGGAGGTCAGGCTGGTGCCACCAGGGGTTGCGATGCACTGTTGCGGTGGTTTCTCTGGCCGGTCCAGGTAGCGCTTGCTCAGTCTCTGTCCATGGAGCTGGTCGCTGGGCACTGCCTGGCCACGCTCAGAAATAGCCACATGTCAAGTGGCTCAGGCTGGCCACGATGGCCATTTCTGCAGGTAGCTGCTCACAGGGCATGCTGCCACCCAGCCTTGCACCAAAGCTGTAAATTCAAGTCCTCAGGTCCATGACAGGGAGGTTGGTTGTGAATTTGATCTGTTTGGGGCCAGCAGCGTGGCAGCAGTCACCTCTGCCCAGACCATCCTGTAGCTACAGCCCCAGCCAGGCTTCGCCGGGCTTGGCGCTGGACCAAATGGAGCTGTCCCTCAGGAGCCGCGACCGAGATAAACTGCTGGTACAGCAGATTTGCCAGTTTGGAAACTGGAGCAGCGTGTGAAGGTTTCTACTAGTGGCACCTTTGGTGAGGATGGGCTTATTTAAGCATCCAGAAACCTTTCATAGAGCCAACCTGGATCTGATGGCCTTCTTTTGGTCTGACAGATCCAAACTAGTAAGTCAGGTGTGGGCTCGCAGTAGCCCCTGAACAACCACGCCACCAGTGTCCATCGGTGGGATCTTGAGCATTTTCCCAGATGGGCAGGCTGGGAGATGGTCTACTCCCCTCCAAGAGCATCTTGGCTGGTGTTAAACTGCCTGGATTGAGAGCTCTCTTCTCTTTGTGGTTCCTTTTTTTTTGTCTTTTAAAACAGAAATACCTAATGCTGGTGTGGTCACAACATCACACTTCCCTTTCTGTGCACCTCGTGCACGTCTCACCCTTTGCACTGATACATGCAGCAGCCTAGAAGGGGGGAGCCCATGAATTGCTCAGGAAAAGAAGTTAAGAAGCAAAAAAACTGTCAGTAGAATTCATTAAAAAATAAAGCAGAAGGGAGAAATGACACAAGGCAAATGCACACCAAATGTAGAAGGTAAACAAAAATGAAGTAAATAATAAAACGGCCAGGGGCCTTCTGGTGCTGCTTCTTCTGGTGCTGCCTGTGGGTCGCCCACATCACGAGGTGATGCCGCAGGTGGGCCTGGGTCGGGCCTGGGCTTCGGCCTTGTGCGTGGGCACGTTCATCCTGAGCCTCCCATGTGGTTGCCCCATCCTGTTTCTAGTACGTCACTTGCTCAATTCCAGATACAAGTAGGAAAAGGAGCAATGTCTGTGTTAGGCGGGGTGGTAAATCAAACGAGAGGTTGTGCACGTGTGTACAAGCATAAAGTACGGCGCTGGGCTGTCAGCACGCTTCGTGTTGGAGCACGCTGCCAGCACCATGCTCTCTGAGAAGGAATTTGTACCTAAAGGATACCTTGCTTACATGGAGGACAAACACTGCAAATTCAAACAGTTTTCTGAATTTGAGGCTTGGTGCCAGCTGCTGATGTGCCTCCCTACTTCCCAAACCAAAATCTTTTAATTTTGGGTGGTTATCACACAGTGTTGTCACTGGAGCAGTGCAGCCCGGTGATGGGAGGGCAGAGTTCGTCTTGGGCTTCTGCACCGGGGGGCTCCTGGAGCTCCGGAGCCTTTCTGCTCCGTTCCTGTTCTGCGGATGCTCGTACCGAGGGGCGCGGGAGGTGGCTCGCGGGCTGCCCGTGAGGCTGGGCTGTATGGAAGGCTCTTCAAAGGGGTGGGCACTGAGGTGTCGCTGATCTGTCGGGGAGTTTGGGTAATGCTGATGTCCCAGCACCCCACAAGGCTTTTGGCCTGGCTTTATGTATTCTCCTTTTTATATTTTTTTTTTTTCCCTTTTTTTCTTTTTTGTACACACAGATCTAATCTTCTAGAAAATGCCCTGAAGGTTTGAGCAATCTACCAGTTGCAGGAACCCATAAAGCTTTTTTTTTTTTTTTTTTTTTTTTTTTTTAACCTTTTTAAAAAAACAAAAAAAAATTTTTTTTTTTTTTTTTTTTTTTTTTTTTTTCCATTGTGTAAGCATGACAAATCATTAATTTTTGATTGATTGCTTTGAATTATGGGTGCTCTGACATCCTTTCTGTAGCTGAACAGCTGTATAACAAATGAACATATCAGTGCTCACAAAAGATTGGAGATCTAACAGAAGCAATTACATTGTCAGCTCCTCCCTTCTGGCTTTTCCCAGGCAATGGAGGGAGGAAATTTTTTAACAGAAATTCCTCAAGTGGCTAACAATAATAATAAAAAAAATACCTTTTTGTAATTGAATTGGATTTTTATCTCTTCATTTCCAGTGAATTTCTGAAACCTTCAGAAGCCAGGATGCCTTTCTGCTTTGTGTAACTGAGAGAATCCCTTTGAACAAAATTTCATCCAAAGAATTAAAAAAAATTAAATCAAATTGTAATTTTTTGGTTGCTATTCCTTTAAGATTTCAGAATTGCACCAGTGCACTAAATGTGACCTCCATAACTTTTAAATTAAGAATTTATGCTGGCTTGAAATTTATGAAATATTTCAGCATGAAAGAAAGCCTTTTTCCCTCAGGAAAATTGAGCAATAAATCACAGCACTCTCGATTTACTGCCCTACAGCCAGCCAAAGATAGGATTTTTTTTCCTTCCCCCCTTCGTTCTGAAAAAAAAAAAAAAATGTAATCATATAAGACAGCTTAGCTGCTATCCTCCCACTCTCTAGAATTTTTAATTTCAGCTGTTTCTGCTTGGATTTATTTCCAATATTCCTGCTCGGCTTTTCAATTTCCTCAGTTATTAAATTTTAATTCAGTGCATTAGCATTTAAATTAAAAAAGGGTTTATTTTATCGAAATCGTTGGCTAGCCCCCATCCTGCTGCACATGAATTGCCTGTTTCTGCCATTTGCACAAAATGTGAAATGCAGCTAATATCTTTTAACTTGTATTTGCACAAATTCAGAAATAAAATTTCTGGGTTTGGAATAATATTGTCTTTCCAAGGAAGCCTCTAATCAGAGATCTGGAGGAAGGAGGCAGGGAGGAGGTGGCGGCTCCTGCTCATCCCCTTCCTGCGACCGGGAGGGCAGGACTGGGCCTCCCGTGGGCGAGCCAGGTGTGTTTGGGCAGGGAGCTCCCCTGGGGGCTCCTTCCCAGCAGCCCGGCCTCCAGGCAGGGCAGGGCTTGGAGGAGTCTTGGAGTGGCTTGGGATGAGAAGCTTTGAGATGACACCCAGTGCCCCCATGCCCACTGCCTGATCCAGCCCGGCAAAGCAAATGCAAGGCACTGTGGGATTTTGGTGTAATTTTAGACTGCCTGAGCTTGGATGCTTTGAATTTTCTTCCAGCAAATTGTGTATTTTGGCCTTGTTTTCCTCCTGCAAAGGATGGATTGTTGCTTTAAACTTGGGAGGTTTCTGGTAGAGCACAACAAAATAATTGCACAAGTGATCTCCACCGGTTGCTGCCAGCTGGTTGTTTTTGGAGATATCACGGGGATGGGAATAAAAACAAAAAATCACCTTCTTGGTGGAGCTGTGTCTGAAGTCCTGCCTCAGTCTCTGGAAAACTTGGTGCACCTGCTTGGATTTAAGTGCACAACACATCCTGCCAAAATTAAACATGGAGGATGCATGTGACTCAGAATGGAAAAACTCAAGGTGGTTTTGGTGCAGAATGCACCAAAAGTGTTAGAAGACAGCCTTGCCTTTCTTGACCTAAACAGCCTTTTTTAATGTGTTTTGCCCCACAGGCCGACGAGAGCAACAGCACTGGGAGGAGGAGCTCTTCCAGCAGGTACGTGACAGTTTTCTCTTCTGCACGGTGGGCAGCTGCAGCTCTGCTGGGGTGTTGAGATGGGTGGTCAGGAGAATGAGATGGGAGTTGTTAGAGTGCAGAGGCCATACACCCATGTCTAGACTTTGTTAGAGATGGATGCAAGAAAAATAATTCTAGTTTTGGGGTCCACAAGAGATCTGTGTGTGAGTGCAGCGGGGGCGGGGGGGGGGGTGGGGCTGTGCCCATGCTGTGGTGCAACGACCATCACAGCGCGCAGCTCTGATGGAGACTTCCGTCTGTGCTGCACAGGCTGGCTGGGGAAGGGGGCCCATGGTCCAGAGGAAAGTGTGGCACAAAGGCAAGGGAGGTGCTGAGGCTGGGGCTGTCCTTGCTGTAGCCTCACTTCCTACTGCTCATCGGTGCTGTGGGCCACTTTTCCTTGCTGGGCGCACTGGGAGGCAGGAGGTGCACTATGGATGGTGCTTCTCCATCTCTGAGGGGCAGCTGGCTGCCTAGCTTCCTTCCTCAGTCAGACATAAATTCATTCTAATTGGCTTTCCTCTGGAGAGCAGCACTGGTGTTCCAGGAGGATGGGGCATGGCGTGGCTTTGGTGCTGGTTGGGTTTTTGTGGTCCTGTGAGCTGGTTCCGCCTGTCAGCTGTCCACCAGCAGCACGGCAAACTCATCGCCCAGGTTTAAAAACTTTTGTGGTAAAAATAGGTGGAGATGTAGAAGCTGAGAAATGTGAGGCTGGAAACGGTGGCAGCACAGACATATGCAGGGGAGGGGAGCACATGGTGTGGGAAGGGGAGAGGGCTGCAACAGAGAATGGAAACATCCACCGGAGTTGGTAGGAAAGTCAGGTGGTGCCAGCACGTGGTGAGAGGACCACCACCCACCCAGGGCACGTATGTGGGTTACATCTGTTTGTGGGTTACATTGGCATGGATGCGGGAAGATAGGTAACAGAAAACAGAAGCCAGTTTGGCTGCTGTGGAAAAAGTCATTGCAGTGCAGGTTTTGGCACCCGTCCTGGCGTCACCTCCATCGGCGTCACCTGCCCCGTCCTCAGCACAGCCCTTTGCAGCGAGCACCAGATCCCAGGCACTGCCGGCCTCCTGCAGAGGTGGAGCTGTATTTCATGCCCTCCTGTCTGCACTACCCAGCGGTACTGTCTCTCTGCTAATGGTATTGCAGAACACATTTCTACTTCCTCCTGAGACTCAAAAGCACTCAGGAGATCTCCAAAATGCTCTGCGGCACTGGGTGCCCCGTGCTGCAGCAGCCGCCTTTGCGGGGTTTCCGAATGAAACTGCCATTTTGTGGTGCTGTGGTGGTGCCCAGCTTTGGGCACCTTTGGGTACCAGGTGTCTGGGGCTCAGCAGGCGGATTTCAGCATGGGGGAGCAAGCATCAGGATCAGATGTCTTATGCAAAGGAAAATTTAAGTTTTCCCAGCTGGGGGAGGCTCATCAGTGAGGACCAGCAGTGCTTGCTTTCAGGATGCTGGGAATTAGCCTGAACAAAGCGTTGGGAGGAAAGCTGAAAATCAGCTAAGGAGCTAGGCATTGCTTGCTTCCCCCAAAGTTTTTATCCTGACTTTTGATCTGATCTTCTAGCTCTTACTGGAAGGTTTTGCAGTGCTGGTCCATGAGCTCAGTTTCCACGTGGACACAGATGTCTCGCGGGTGTCTCGTGTGGATGTCCTCCCCTTCTGAGCGTGCAGGAGGTGCCCGCGGGCTGAGCATCCTCCTGGGCGTGAGCCAGAGCCTCTCCATTGGTGGGCACCCAAACTCGCAGTGGTGGCAGAACTGCTTCCAGCAGCATCACTCTTTACGTACATAGAGAACGAGTGTGCGGCTGGCCATCGCATTTTTTCTTTTAGAAAAGTGGAAGCAAAATCCACTTCAGCATCTCCCTGGCTGAACAAGAGATGTTCAAAGAAACATTAAAAAAAAAAAAAAAGGCAAACAACAACAAGCAGTTTTTTTAAAAAAAACTGCTGTCAGTGACTGAAGGTTGAAATTTGGATTTGATGAAATCTTCTGAGGGCGCTAATGGCTGGGGATACAGAGTAGTTGTTTTTTGAGGTTGTTGCTGCTTGAAACTGTCTCATTAATTGCAAGGTATCATGCTAGATTTTAAGTATTCATTTATATCAGGAAAAAGTATAAGCAAAGTAAGGTTGCCAGGGTAACTTTGCCTTTTTTACAGTATTTTTTATTATTACTTTTTTTACTATAGCATGCTTGATATTAATGTGGTGACCATAGTATTGGGCCGCTCCTGTTTTTATTTATTTATTGGATTGGATTGATTTTATTCCGTTTCAAGTAAATGTTAAAAGCTCTGAAGGCACAGGATTTTGCTGATCTTACCACCTCTGCATCTCTGATCGGGCCTGTCTGCTGCCTTTGAAATAACATTGGTGCAGCTGTTTTCAGCTGAGAATTAGTGGTGGCAGAAAGTGCACCCTGTTTCCTACCTTATTAACTTGTGTGTGGATCCTGTACCTCACTGTGTGCTTGTTAATGGGATATTTTAAAAACCAAGGAGAATTGTTAGGAGCATAGGAAAACTCTTAAGGGAGCGAGAGGAGAGATGGCTGTTTGCCTTGGAGAAGATGACAACTTAGAGACAACATGACAAAGCTGTGCATGTTATTGAACACTCCAGAAAAGGTAGATCAGAGACTTCTTTTTTTCCCTTTTGCAAGAAAAAAAGAGGCAGTCAACAAAATTAAAAGGTAGGAAATTAAAAGCTGATAACAAGAAGGATTCTTTTTTCTTGCATGATGGGCTGTTGGAGCTGTTGGAGCATATTTCCAAGAGCTGGGCACTCGAGTGGCATCCAGAAGGAGCTCAAACAGAGGATGTCATCTATAGGTGACACCAGTCACCTGGATGACCCATGGGTGATGTGGGTCTCTCTTCTGGATGAGAGATGTTTCCTGGGGATTGGTTACCCTGCTGCTGTCTGTGGAAAGTTCCTTGAACCTTCTCCCGAAGCCCCTCCTGAGCAAGGGAGACTGATCTGGATTCACTCGCTGTCTGCACACCAGCCTTGTAGGGCTGCAGACCTCGGGGTGGCTGTTGGGAATCCTCACGACACCGTCACAAGGCGAACTGCTTACCAATAATTAATGTCAGCATTCAGATGGTGGGCTCTGGATCTTGACAAGAAATAATTGAAAAACCAAATGTGCAATTATGTCTGACAAGCAGCGTGTGCTTTTCTTGGTCACCAGAGCCTTGTGTAGTCATGTGTTAGACACGGTTTTATATAATTATTACTGTTTATGTGGTGGGTGTCAAAGGAAGGAAGATTTTTAGTTTCAAGTCCTCCGTTGGCTATTTATTTTAAAGTCATTAGATTTGTTTTCAGACTTAACTACACTTAATGTGCGAGACTCCTGCTGAATAAATCAGACCCTGATATAGGAACTGCATCTGTTTGCGGAGGGAACGGAGCCAGCTGGAAGCTCAGCCCCTGTCTGCACAAAGGCTGTCACCAGCCGGGGAACCCGCTTGCAGCACAGATGTAGCTGTACAGAAAAACCTGCTTTGCTCCCTAAACAGAGGTAAATCCCAGACCCGCTGGGGTTGTGAACTGGCTGTGAGAGCCTGGATGGGTCTTGTAGTTACTGCAGCATTTCCCAGCACTGTTGTAAGGGTCCCAAACATGGTGGGAGCTCTCTTGGAGGTGAAGCTTCAGCAGAAGGGCTGTGCGGGACATGAGCATTTCCAGCTGCTCCTTTGGCTGGGAGGTGGAGGTCTCCCAGCTCTGATGTGGTGCACTTTTCCCTAACACCTCAGACCAAGCTGTGGTGCTTAGGTGCTCTGGCAGTTTTGGTCTTTATCAAGAAGATAGTTGTCAGGAGAGGTTGTGTGTTTTAGTAGACCAAGATAGCTGGAAAAATTAAATACGCTGCTTTGTAGCTTTTCACCAGATTTTAATTTGTCGTTTTACCTCTTCAAAAATCACGTGATTTCAATAAGATGTGTAAATAAGACTATTTCAATAAGATGTTTCCACGTGGAGGAGAAGGTGCCAAGATGTTCTTGCACCTACTTCACTCCTTTGCCTTACTGGTGGTATCTTTTCTCCTCCTTCCCTCTCTGTGCATTCTGTCCTTTGCAGACACATCCTCATTTGCAGCTCTTTTAACCCAAAGGGAGGTCTACCAGGGATGGCACCAGCTCTTCTGCAGGCTCCCCTCCCACCTGACCAGTCCTCAGCATGTCCCCAGCTTTCAGGGAGGAGGATCTCCAGGTGTGGCCAAGCATGGGTGGGCATCCCTGGGACATGGTTCTCTGAACCTCTAAAGAAAGTTCTGCACCCCACGAAGAGATGTGTGTGAGTGTTTCTAAGAAGCCAAACTATTTAAACTGTTTCTCCTTCCTTTACAAGGCCACAAGTGGGATTTTCAGTCCCAGAGCATGAAGAGCTTAAGATATCCTGATCCTGCATCAGAAAGAGACAAAGTATTAATAACCAGGCAAGGTAGTTAATAAGTCTTGGTGCTCTCTGAAGGATTCTCACCAGCCATCTTCAAAAAGGAGCAAACCAACCAACCAGCCAACCAAAAAGGAACAAACCAACCCCCAGAAATCCACACCAGCTGATTTAAGAGAAGTGGACAGTGGTGTTAAGTTCTGTGCTGTGATGAAGACAAAAACTGTAGGAAACCTATGCAGGTTTCCTTAAAACACTAAGCAAGGTCAAGGTGCCGTAGGTGTACACGTAAAAGAAGAGACAACAGTGCATAGATGCATCCCAGCGCCCATGGGACCGGTATGTTTTCTGCATAATAAATGCCAATTTCCCAAGCCAGACCCAGGAAAGCCTCTGATGGTTTGAGGTGGAGAAATGTGTCTTCCTGGAGCTGTGAAGTAGAGAGCAATAATGTCTTGGGCAAAGCTGAGTTACCAGGACATAATTTTTCATAGGTCATTTGCTCTTGTGGCCAGCTTGGGGTTGTTCTGATATGAGCATATAGTCTCCTGTCTTGTTTACTTTAAATGCGTGTGTATGTCCAGCAACAGGACATCTGCCACCTCATTTGTATCACTCCCCAGCTGAGGAGTTCTCCCAGTCCCGAGGTCCTGTCTCCTTTTCTGTCTGTCTCTTCCGTTTGCTCATTTTATCCCAAACATCTTGCGGCCGTGCTGTGCCGTGCTGTTGCCCATGGGTCCATGGCGCAGTCTGGTGTGGGCATCTCCTGGTGGTGTCGGGGGACCTATGGAGGTCTGCAGACAGTTTTCACCCCCTCAGTCATTTCTTAGTCAAGCAACGTAGAGCTCTCTCTGATATAAATAAATCCTTAATCTATTCTCTTTGTTTTTCCCTGAATTTCTTTTTCTCTGTTGACATTTCCATGCTTGAAAATTTAAAGACGCTGGCAGCTATTCTATTATCATCTTAAATTTAGTTTTTAACCTGCATCATTTGTATGTCACAGTTTTTATCAGACTGAATTCTTTTGCTTTTGGCAAACACTGAGCATTTGTTGTTTGTTGGATAAGTCTTTTTTTTTTTTTTTTAATTTGGTTAGACTTCCCTCTTCAAACCATCCTCAAGATACTCCTAATAAGGACTTAAGGGAATTTGTTTTGCTAATTCTTTGTGGCTCTTTACTATTGTTCATGTTTGTATTTAATGTTTATTTTCTAGAGGAGAGGCAGCCTGATTTGGTCCTGTAGTTTACCTGTTCTGAAGGATTTGGAGCTTTGGAGCTGTTGAGCATCCCTTGAGGAACGAGCGCACAATTAAATTCCTCTTACGCTTACTGAAGCAGTTTGTTGTTAGGAAAGGCTGTGTGTTTTAGTAGACCAAGAATGTTTGAAAAAATAAGTATGCTGCTCTGTTTGTATGTTTTCTTTAAATTTTAGCAGTTGTTTCATTTATGGTATTATCTCTTCAAAAACATTTTATTTCTTTTATATCTTGAGACCCTCACTACTACAAAGCTGTTGATTCAGCATGCTTGAGAACTCTCTGAACAGATAAACACTGATATTCCTATTAGGAATTTCTTCTTTCTTGGCATTGGGGGATTCCTGCTAAATACAGGCATATGTGTTCTGCAGTCAAATTATGGTGAGGGTCGAGGTTAGGATCACTACATAAAGCTCAGGACATGGTGGTGCAACAACCGGGCTAGAACACTGAAAATCACTTCAGTTGATGCTTTCTTGAGATTTTGCTGCTAGATGGCCCTGGGGTCCTCGTGGTGCTGATCCCACTCCACGCCATGTGTTGCATTAGTTAGTTTGGTGTTTTTGAAAGTTGTTGCCTCTCTTTTTGGCTGATGTTGCCTCTCTGATGGCTGGCTGCCATCAGAGGCAGGTAGTGATCCTACTTGATGCATCTCTCTTCTAAAAAGCTCTTAGGTTATTCTGAATTTATGAACTCCATGACAGCCGTGGTATCTACTGAGCAACATTTTTCCAGGGTTGCCTAAATGGCACTTACTGTTGTATTTCTGCCTGCAGAAGGATGTGGTGTCACACTCTGATTTTAGTTTGTTTTTTGGGGGGAAAAGCAGAAAATTTGGATGTGTCCCAGGAAAGGACAGGGTTTGGGGCTCTACTTCTTACCTCAGAAATTATCTTTGCATGTCCAATTAATGTGATCTCCTCAAATCTAATTGCTAAATTTGGAGGATGGGTCTCACAGCCCCTGAGATTTGCGCATTCATCCTGGTTAGCCTCAGCTTATTTTGGTTAGTTTGTAAGTGATTACTGCATTCCAAAAGGTCATTTCTGGCACAGGATGGATACACCAGCCTGGTGAAACAAACCCTCTGGCTGACCAAGGATACAGCCCAAAGGACTGTGAATGAAGCAAGCAGAGAGATTGGAAGTAACACGTCCAAGCTAGCAGTGACCTTGAAGTCCTTGAAGCATGAGGTTCACATGAGCATGTTGCATGGGCTCTGACCCATTTTTTTTTTTTTTTTTTCTGTTTTTCAACAAGTTTTGCTCCTCCACTGATGGAGGAAGAAGAAGTTCCCATTCCCTAAAATAATTTCAGAGAACGAGAGTGTACAGGTTCTTCTTATAATGTTTGCTTTCAGAGGTTGTACCCACACTTTGAGAATATGCAGTGGCATCTTGGTGATTCTGAAAAGAACTGAAATCTCCTGGGAGAACGATAGTGACCATGACCTCCCCATGCTGATCTGTGACCAGGAGTTCGTGTTATCAACATGCACCAGCACGTGGTGCCACCACTAAGAGTGCTGCTGGCATTCTTCTTCCTGCTCTGGTATCTGCTTCAAAACGTGGATGGATTCCCAAACACTTGTGGAAAGAATTGGAAGGTATATTTTAATGTGCATACAGTATATATTAAGGAAGTGTGTTCACTTTACTTCATTCAAGAGACAACAGAAGAGGTTGCTTACTCCTATGGAGGGGAGATTCCCAGTAAGAGGATCTCTGCTCCAGCAAACCAAGTGGAGCATGGCTCAATGACCAGAGCCAGCTGTCCATGCTGGAGCTACGGTGCTTGTTTTGGAGGATAATGACTCATAGGAGAGACACAGAAATGCATTTGTTAATCCAGAACTTTACACATCAAAATCAAGGCGGCCTCCGTAGAAAAGAGGCACTAGATCAAACTGCAGGTGTGGTTCTGGCAGAGGAACAGCTCTGGAGATCAGGAGGTTGGGTTGAATGAGTAGGTTGGTCACTGTGAGGGAACATTTGAAGCAGGAAGCATCGAAACTAGAAGCAAAATGTTCAGTTGTGTCACTGGAAAAAATAGCCCCATATTTTCTCTTTTTTAACCCTAAACTTGAAAGCCTTTTTGCCCAGTAATGTCTGTGAAAGAGGTGACCCTGGTGGAGGACACCAGCCAGTTCCCCTGCTTTCTAACCCACTCCACTTCTCTCCTCCCCATACGAGGCATTGTGCCCACACAGCGGGGCTGCCCTGGGGAGCAAAAGAGAGCTAAGAAGAGGGGGTAGGAAGAGCACTGCAAATCATTTATCAATCAAGCAAATTTTAGTTTTACATCATTCTCTTTCTGCTTTCATCATCTCCATGTAAACTGAGAGTTAATTTCCAGCTGTTCTGTCCATTCTAGTTCTCTTAGCTCGAGTCCTGGCAGGAACCTCCTGACTCTGAAAACCATGGCAGAGTTCTGTAAGTTGAGCCCATTGTTTTTTCAGCCCTACTTTTTTTGCCTGCTTTCCTTTCTGACAGCTGAAGCCTTTTGATAAGGCATGAGATGAGCCAGCTGTCTGTTGGTTTTGAGAAGGCAAGTTGTAGTGTCATACAGGTGAGGTTATCTTGGGCTCTGCAAAGAATGGCCTTTCAAGGGTCCACTTCATGGTCCCAATTACTCTGCTCTTCTGAACCTCTTTGGTCCTGCAGACCAGAAAAGCAGACCAAGCACTGTACAAGTGTGTATTTTAGTGGTGTAAAAGAGGACACAGCATGCTTTCTCAAGGGGAAGTTAGATATCACCATCATCAATATCATCAAGGCATTAGTGATGTGGCTAGGTTCTTATAGCCTGAGTGGTGTCCAGGAAAAATACAAATAAACAAAAAACAAACAAACAAAAAAAGAAGATGCTCCGTTTGCTGCTGGGGAGGAAGAGCTTTGTTTGTAGGTGTTGACTCAGACCATGTCCTCCTCATTTGTTTCCTTTTCCTCTCCTTTTGAGGAGAAAACACACAGGAGCTGACGTTGAAAACTGAGTCTCCACTGATCTCACTTTGCTCCTCCCCAAAAGCTCAGCAGGATGTGTGCTATAAAAATAGCCTCATTAGAAGCCATCTGAGTACATATACAATCACAGATCACTCAAAAGGGAGCACAGAGCATGCATGTTTCTGTTGCTGTCTTCAGAGAATTACATGACAAATTATTCCTAGCTGGAAGAAATGTCCTTTTGTAATTGAGTTTTTTCTCATTCTTTCATAAGGGAGGAGTGTGTGTTTTTTAAGTAGCTTTTAGTCACTTTCATTATTTATGAGAATGTTACTCCAGATCAGAAAAAGCAAACTGCAAATGCGAGTTTCTTCTGGCTGCAGCAGCTGATGGGTCCCATTTGCTTTCAAGTCATCGCCGGTTCCGCTTATCACAGCCAGGAAGAAACGCTCTCCAAAGATAAAAATGACACCATATTGCAGCTCTTTGGTTTGCACCTGTTTCCCCTCCTTTCCTTCTTTGGCAGAAGATGGGCTGGAAGGGGAGCCGCTGGCCTCATCCCGAGAGTGTTACGGTGCAGAGGAGACAGTTGCAACGAGTCGCCCATTACCTTTCTGTCCTCTCACCTGGAAGAGCTCTTACCATTACTCCTTGTGTTGCTGTCCCTGAGGCATCACCCGGACTACTTGGCTTTATAGCCCAAACCATATACCTTGCACAGTCGTTTGTCCATAGTCTGTGCTTGCATCATCTGGCTGTGTAAAGCCTCAGGCCTCCAGCAGCTCTTGTAGCTGTACCTAAACGGGTCACGGAACACGTGTCTACCCGTAGCTGTCCAGCTCCCCGTGATGACTCTTCATCAAGCCTCCTTAAATCTCTTCTGCCTTCACATGCTTGTATTTGACATGAAAGTGGCCGTAACGTCATTGGAAGATGAAAGTCTGATGATCAAAGCAGGCAGCAATGTTAAAATGAGCATTGTGAGATGGTAGAGCTGGTAATACAGTAATTGGCTCCGTGGCCTAGTTACACAGAGGAGTGACACATGCAAGTACAATGTTTGTTTGCCTCTTTAATGTTTAACATCCATAGGGCCTGTGTTCTGGGAAGGAAGGAGCTCCAGTAGGAGCAACGGAGCATGCATTGAGTGATGGTGTGATCCCAAGCGTGTGATCCCAAGGTTTGTGTCTCCTCTGCTCAGCAAGGAAAAGCCTCTTGGATCTCCAAGCTCCACAGCTTGGTAAAGACAAGACAATAAGTAGTAAAGGAGGTTGGTATTACCCAGGGGAGCTCAAAGACATGGAGAAGAATTTAAATTCACCCTGTGGAAGGAAGTAGGGTCTAAGCTAGCACCCAGTGGAAGGAAGTTAGCAGATTATTATTACCAATTCTTGACTTAACTGAAGGCCAGGCAGCATGTTCTCAGTTACTGTTGTTCTCAAGGGAATTTTCTGGAGAAGTGTGTTCTGGATCTGCTGCTGCTTTCTCCTTGTCTCTACCTGGAGGCCCTTAGAGCTGTCTGGAATGAGGGAAAGTAAAATTCTGCACAGCACATAGCAAGTGCACTGTTGCAGGCTTGCAAGGGATGCAACATCTTAGGACCAGAGGCGTAATGAAGAAATTATGCTTTACTGGGACACATCTCTTTGGGTCCTCACAGACCTGCAGTACTCCCCTTCTCCATCCCATCTGAAGTTTTCCAGTGTCATCTCTTTTTTTTTTTACGACTTTGCTGTGAGGTAGTTGGTAGTGTGAGGTGTTGGTAGTTGGATGGTGCCCATGCTTGCCAGGAAAGCAGCATTGGTACCTCCTCATCTCTCTCCAAAGCTGCGTAGTCCCCAGTGGAGGCACCAAGTGAGCTGTCTGAGAGCTCAGGCCTAAGCCCAGTGGTTTCAGTGCTGTGCTGTTGGGTGTAGGATGGTTGGATGAAGTAGCACCATGGCCCTGTTTCTTTTTCCACTGCAGCCCACGGCCTCTATATGCTGGGAGATGGATTCAGAAGACCATGTTGAAGATACTTTCTTGGCAGAGATGGATCCAGAAAGTCAGTGAATGTCAGAAGCAAAGTTTCAGAGAGTCCATTGGTCTGGTCTACTCGCTTACATCTTCCTGCAGCTTCTGGTCACCAAGTTGGGCACCTGTGTGCCTCTGGTCAGCACAGTGTACCGAGGCCCCTAACCTGGGGCTGGCCAGATGCAGATGCCCTGGGTTTTGGAGCCTTTGAGAGTTTTATTCTGCCTGAGCACATCCTTTGGAAAATGGTTGTTCCAGTGGACCACCATCAGTGCTCACATTTTATGCCTCATTTCAACTGGTTCCAGCTTCCAGTGATGAGCTCTCTCTACTTTTCCTTGCCAAATTAAGGAAAGACAGTATTTTCTCCCCGTGAAGATTATAATATGCTGCAATCAGATCATCTCTCAGTCTTCCTTTTGGCATGCGAAGCAGCATGAAGTTGTTTGATCTCATAAAGTCATAAAGCATTTTTTCCCAGTCTTGAACCATTTGAGTGCCTCTTTTTGAACCCTCTCCAGCTTTGCTAATCACCTTTTAAAAACCAGAGTGCTCAGCCTGTCTGCAGCACACTGGAGCTGGCTTTGCCACAGCTTTGTGCAAAGAGAAAATCACCTCCATATTCCATCTCTCTGCTCTCACGTGCGTGTATCCAGAAGTCGCGTTAGTCCTTTCGGCCAGAGTGTGGCTCTGTGGCTGCGGAGCGACCTGCCTGGGGGGCCATGGGCGAGCACTGGGCTGATGTCCATGGGAGCACCCCATTCCTGGACACATTTTGCTACGCTGCAACTACTTGTTTTTTGCAGGTCCAGTTGACAGAGCGACTGGGATCACTGGTTTTGGCGTCCCTTTCACAGTCATTGCTTTCCATCCCCCACACCTCCTTTAGTCAGCAGTAAATTTTGGCAGCGATGATATTAAATTTAATTCCAGAGCACAATGAATAAATCTGCCTCAAATCAACCACTTGGGAAGCCCTGTGGAAATACCTCTGCTCAGGAGCACTACAGGTTGAGGACAGCGTTTTGCCTTACAGCACGTGGCCTGTTGCTCTGTGGGCCATGTACTGCTGATAAATTTTGTCTGAATGTGACATAAAGCTGGGCACCATCAGAAGATCTGTGTTATTCCCACCAAACTTATGATCTGCTCAGAAAGCACTGTCCTTAGTCTCACTGCTAGCTATATAAGCTTTTAATTCCACATCACTTGGCTCCTGCATTGATTTTTATGTTGTTCTGTCCGGGATTGGCAAGTACAGGTTGCTGTGCCATCAATAACTGAGCCATTTCGCCTTCATTTTAGGTCAAAGCCGTCTTTCACTGACTGCTTTTACCTTTCTGCCTAACAGTGAGAATTGTAGTGCTTTGATTTTGGTCTTCTTCCCTTTCCCCCATTAAGGGAGGGATTTTCTTCCCCAAAACCCATGGCTTTTGCTGCCTTTATCAGTGTTTTGCATTTCACACCTTCCTGGTCTGATTGATTTACAATTGATCCCACCCTTTTCACTCTCACTCCTGGCTGCTGCCTTTGCTTCGGCTTTGGAGCGGGCACTCAGCCATGTTGCTGTCTGGTGAGATTGATGGACCTTCTTGGACGTCCAATAATATTACCATAAAGAACTTCCAATTTTCAACCACGTTTTCTCTGTCTTAATTCATCTTTCTCACTTGTAAAAGCCCTGGATGATTTTGGGAGCATGGGGGGAAGCATGTGTAAGGAGGATGGGAATGAGTGGGGAGGCAGGTCAAGGCTAATTCTCTCTGTTTAGGGGCTATTAATTGCACATTTTATTCCATAATGAGAATGAAGGGATGAATAATAAAATATCTGGTGATACAATGTGATTGACCCATTCTGAAATAGCAGTTACATGTCTGTGTAGGAGGTTGTGCAGTAATTACTGCAAAAGATTGTTCTCTTCCTTCATCTGCTCCTCTCATCACCAGCCTCCCAGGCTTACCCGCTGAGCGCCTTCTCCTTCAGTTGCAGCATTTGGATTTGTCTTCCAGCTTCATAACCAGAATCTAAAAGCATTGAAGGAGTTAGTTTTATAACATGTTAATTTATGCTTTGTTCTGACTTCCTATGATGTTCCAAGCAATGGGATTTCCTTCTTTTTTTCGCCATTGCATGGTCTAATAATTCCCATCCCTAAGTTCAGCCTATTTTTCTCTTAATTTTGTCTATTACTTCTGCTTATAACTTTTTCAAACACTGCTGGCTGTTCCCAGTGTTAATATGACTCTAAATATGTCACATACTCTTTAAAATCTCATGTCCTGTGTTGTCTAGGATATAGCTCCAAATTAAAAATATCATGAGCAAATGATGTTTCCTCTGCATGTGTGGACTACTTTTGGCACAATAGTTGTTGTTTGGACTGCTGGAGTTGTTGTCCTTTACCTTCTAGGAGCCAGCTGAAGTTTTGTGCTCCTGCTCACTGAATTGGGCTGTTTTTGACTGATACTGTTGTTAGTAATGGTTATTTTAATTACTGGCAAGTGGTTTTACTACTTTTGTCTGGTTAAGTTTTAATTGTTTACTATTATGTAATTATTGTTTATTTATATGACCATCCATACCTAACCATATTTTAAAATAAGCCACATTTTAAAATAATTGCATTAAACAAAAATATCTTTACTGAATTCCCACTCATTAAAAGCGAATGCTTGAAAATGAGAATTCATGGTTTCTCTTCTTTTCCCCCCAATTCAGGGAGTGTTTGAAGAGGAGCCCACGGAGCCCAAAAGCAGAGGGCTCCGATTCGGTGACATCTCAGTCCTCACCCAGTGAAGAGGCTGGAATGATGACTGAGGTGAAGGTGAAAACAGAGGTACCAGATGACTACATTGAAGAGGTGATCTGGCAGGATGACGCCAAAGATTCGAAGAAGAACATAAAAGATGGGCCAGGAGACGTGCCAGCAGAGATCTGCGTGGTGATCGGTGGGGTTCGCAACCAGCAGACGCTCGGTAAGCTGTGGGTCAGTGTGCCCCAGAGCTGCTCCTGGCACCTCGGCTCTGCTGGATGGACCAGAGCGAGGTGCACATGGCTCCCTGGGGCCTGGCTCAGGATTAGTGACTTCCTTTAGCTACTGCTATCCGTTTGCATCTGGTCACTCCTAAAGACTCAACCAAGGGTAATGTTAAGAGAAAGATTATCACCTCTTCTGAAGAGTTAAATCACATGTCCATCAGTCATGCAAAATTCTTGGTGAAACCAGGGCTGCCCAGCATAGAGGAAACCAGGAAAAAAGCTTGAGAAAAAGTTTAAATATTTTGAGGGAAGTTGCTTTGACGAAAGTAGATGTTTCCTGTAAATAATTAGATTTAGCTTAGAAACAGTTTTACATGTTGCTGTTTGTTTGCTTTTCTGTTTGCTAGTAACATCTCAGAATAATTTGGCTTTGAGTTGGCTGTGGTGCGCCACTTCCAAAACAGTATTTCCTATCCCCACCCCACCTAGAGCTGTGAAGTTGTGATGAGAAGGTTTTCTTTTTTGCTGTGAACATCAGACTGTCCTCTCCTGCTCTGGGGAATGGCCTTTCTGTGGGGCTCTGGCGGAGCCTCTGCTCTGGCTAAAGGGTCTCCTCCATCGCTGGGATATGGAGCAGGTCCCAAGTGCCGTGCAGTGACTCTGAGAGTGAGGGTGGTTGCTGATACGAAGAAGAGAGAGAAGTGGGATGATGTTTCCTTCAAGGGGCTAGGGAGAAAGCTAATTTGAGCTGCCTGGTGTTGCTCTTGGGGTGGTTTGGCTTGCAGGGGTAAAGAAAAGAGCCACTGATGTTAGATTTTCTCCTGATTTTTGCTTGATTACTGTTCATGCTGTTGGAAAGAAACCCTGGAGGATGTAGTTAGCTGGGGGCTGTCTTGGGAGCATTGCGGTCCTGCTTGTCTTCCCTTCACCAGCAGGACAGCCACTAGGAAAGGCAGGGTGGGAGGTCACTGCTATTTATGCAAGTTTAAAATGTTTGGGGAAAGCCTAAGTCCATAACTGGCTTCAACTTAAAAATCTTCTACTGGAGGAAACACTGTGTATTTTCAGGTTTTTTTTTGCAGCTCCACAGCTCTTGAGAAGTTGGAGACTGCACGGGCAACCCTGAAACACAGAGGTATCCCTGGGGATGGCTGCTGAGCAGAGGCAATAGGAGCTTCTCTTCCAGCTGTGGTTGCCAACCTTTGCTGAGGGCATCAGAGCCCTGTCACATAGGACCCCCTTCCCCTCCTGCTGGCTGGGTGCCTCCAGATGGTGGCTCCAGAGAAAGTGGTTTCCAGCTAAGGTTGACTAGATTGTCATGCAAAGTGGGGAATGGGGTTTTGCTGTTGGCTAGCTTGGGTGCACACCAACATGTCACATATCAAGGGTGTTGGGGACAGGCTGGGGTGAGGGGAACATGATTTCCTCCCAAGGGGTGAGGGACAGAGAAGGTTATTTACTAGCTAACAAGTGGTAGTTGAGAGCTGTAGAAAGTAAACTGGAGAACTCCTATCTGGAATTGCTTCTTGAAATGAAATGTGATGCACATTTGTTATTTTATAGCCTCGTGCTGGGTTTCTTTAAAGGCAACTTGGTCCTGAGGCGATTGGCAGTTAGTGGCCAATTCTGTTGTGCAAAGAGTCCTGTAAGTGCCCCTATTCATCCAGCCATTCGCATAATTCTTGTTTGTTGGGGAGGTGGCTCTGAATAACTTTTCTGTTTGGCCACCAAATACTGTGCTCTATGTGGACGGACCGTGGTGCCCAGATATCAGGTCCTTGTGGTTTCTTGGAACTGGCTCCCAGTCAATTCTTCTGGTCCCCTCCACCCCCCGCAGAAACCACAGGCAGGCACTATTTCTACAGCTGCAGCCATCTGCGGAAATCAAAGGGGAAAAGCCCCATGCCCGCTGCTGCGCCGGTGATTTTGGCTGCTGCTCTGAGGCAGCCCAAGGTTGCAGGCAGCCAAGGGAACCGGTGCTGCCCAGCTCCGGAGCAGAGGCTCCACGTGCTCTGCTGCTGCTCGCCGGTGTTTCCAGGAGGTGTTCTCCTGACGTCTTTCTTGAAATTCTGGTATCCCTGTGTCTAAATCACTTCAGCCATGCAGAAAGGCAAGGCATCGGTGAGGTTTTATTCCCCTTCATCAGAGAAGCTGAGAAGGTGTCAGAAAGGATTACTTTTTATAGTAATTCATGTTGTGGGATGAAGTAGAGAATCAGAGGTAAATGAATCCCCATCCTTTCCATGTGAATGGTAAGGCTGCCCCCCAGACTGTTGTTTCATGGTGCAGTGGGCACGGTGGGCAGCACAGGGGATGTCTCGCCTGAGCCGGGGCCGCGGTGCCCACGGTGGCAGAGCCCATGTGGCTGCAGGTGACAGAGCTCTCTGGGGGCTTGGTGTCAGGGCTGGGCTGCAGTGTGCATTAGAAGATCTGTGCATCTTTTCTGAGCCTCATCTCCTGCAGGGCCCTGCCATGTTCATATATCTGTAACTTTCAGCAGTTTATAACAGGGGTTCCCAGCTCGGTTGCTGTACTTCTCTTGTAGGGCTTTCATCAGATTAAGCTGTGTGCATGCTGCCTGCTGTTTGGCTGCAGGTTGCTGTGTCTCCCCCTGAGCTCTGGTCTACGCCAAAATCTGTTTCAAGCCGTGCGGTGGATGAGTGGGAAGTGCCAAGGCTCTGCTGATATTTGAATTTTTGGACTGCTACAGCTTTTGAAATGCTGCGTTGGGATGGAGCGATCCATGAGATGGTGGAGTTCAGTACGGAAGTTGGCGGAAGAAGGCAAAAAGTAGGATTGCTAGGCTGGACTTTCAGAGAGTCAACTTCAACCTCTTCTGGGACCTACATGGGCAAGATTGCTAGAAGGCAGTGGTGCTTGTGAGAGCTGGGCAACATTTAAAAAGCAGTTCTTCGAAGCTCAGGGTCAGTGCATCCATAAGAGTAGGAAATCAGGGAAGGAAGGCAGGAGACCTCTGGATAAGCAAGGAGCTCATCAACAAGATCAAAAGGAAGAGGAAGGTCTATGAACCTACTCCTATATAAGAAATTAGCCACCTATAATCACTTACACACTACTGTTTTCACCCCTCAGACTATTTTCACAAATGTTCAAGGTGCATGGTGGCCCTCGAGGACTCCTCCTGTCACCCCAGTGCAGCAGCCCGAAGGAAGTTGGGTCCTCTCTTGTGCTCTTCCTCGAGGCTCTGTGCAGAAGGGATGCCACCTCTCGCACATGGGCTGGGGGATGGGAAAGAAGCACTCACACAACCCCTGAGAATTGGCAACCGAGTTCTTTATTGCCAGGACACCTTGCAGGTAAGCCTGTGGGATGTCCAAGGTGTTTGGTGGCTCCAAGCTAATGCTTGGGATGGAGCCTGAGCATCCAGTAGGGAGCTGGCTGGGCACTCCTGCGACGCTCTTGGTGCTCTTGGATGGAAGAGAGCAACGACATGCTGTGGTAGTCCCAGGTCTGGTCTGGTGGAGATGGATCCACTTCCGTTTGTTCCTCCACATCTTCTGGTGGATTCATCTCCATGGGCTCCACAGTCCTTGGCAGAAGGATAAGCCAGCCTTTGCCTGGGACTGCCCAAACGGGATGCCTTCCATCCGGAACGTTTTCAGGCCAGGGTGCCCAACCCGGGGGTCATCCAGTTCCACCCTGAGGTCCCATGCCACTGTCAGCTTGATTATCACGCATGGGTTCGATGCTGCCGTCTGTTTTACAGCTATGGCTGGGTCCCACGCTCTGTTCCGGAATATGGGCACACCTCTGTTCCCCACGGCTGTCCCTGATGCTCCTGATTTTGCCCCATACCACCACTGCGCCTATGGGAAGGCCCAGGCTCCCTGTCGCTGGATATTAGAGGGGGCGGCCTGTTCCCCGCGTCGTTGCGGTACCAGTGGTACCGCTTATATGTGTCTGTGGGCTGCGCGCCAGAGGTCTCTCGAGCACTGGTGTCTCTTGTGCTGCCGGCGCTATCCCTCCGCCCATGACACTTCTCGTTCTTGGTAGCTGCATTCCTTCTTAGTGCTTCTTTGGACGGCATGGCTGTCCTCGCACACCAAGCAGGGCTGCTTCTCGCCTTGCTGCTTCTAGTCTCCTTCCTGCCGCCTACGCTGGCTGTCACAGGACCTAGTCGCTGAGCGAGTGGTGGGCCAGCTGCAGGGGGCCTGTTTTATAGGGCCCGCAGCAAAGGTCACAAGGCAGGGGTGGCCACTGTGACCTCAGCAAGCCTCTGCGATGCAGTGGCCCATGCATGGCCAAAGGCATCTGTGTTGGGAGAGGCCTGGAAGATGCCCTCCCGTGGAAGAAGGAGGAGGGCTGGGGGGCCTGAGGGCCCCTTTTCTGGGGCTGGCTCCCCCAGGCCACTTGGCTTGCCAGAGAGAAAGGCTGCCCCTTGACTGCAGGGACTGCCCTGCACCTCCCATCCTGTGCCCTGGGCTTAGTTTTAACACTGCTTTTTAGGTAATTAAAATTACTTTACACAAAAGAACAGAAGCAAGGTGCATCTTCAGCCCTAATTCCCGTGTGCGCTTTGTGCTCTGAGTGAAGAATTTCTTCCTCACATCACATCCAAGCTAAATCTCTCCTTCATTGGTTCAAAGCCATTCCTTGTTCCATGGCTACACTCCCTGATAGAGTCCCTCTCCAGCTTTCTTTCAGGCCACTTTTATGGGTTAGGTTAGGTGGCAAAACTGCAGGACCTTGCAAATTGCAGCCTGGTAAGACCTTGTTGCACATGTTCCACATGACGTTTTCCAGCTCAGGCTCTAGCCTCTCATCAGTGTAACATGGAATCGTGAAAACATTAAGGTTGGAAAAGACCTTCAAGATCATCTGGTCCAACCATCCCCCTACCACCAATGTCACCCACTATTCCATGTCCCCAAGCACCACGTCCAACCTTTCCTTAAACACACTCCCAGGGACGGTGACACCACCACTTCCCTGGGCAACCCGTTACAATGCCTGACTGCTCTTTCTGAGAAGAAATGTCTCCTAATTTCCAACCTGAAGCTCCCCTGGCACAACTTGAGGCCGTTCCCTCCAGTCCAAACACCTCACAACAGTACCCTTTCCTCTCCTGGGATGTTTATTCCTGGCATGAGGCGTAAGTCCCGCATCCCGAGGCCCAACCGCCATTTCCATTTCCCCTCACTTTTCCCCTCAGCCCCCTCACAACAGAGGGCAGGGGCTGCCACCCCCACTCCCCTCGCACCTCACCGCCCTCCTCTCCTCATAATCCCCCTGCTTTAGAAACAGAGTCCTTCTGTTACAAATAAGAACCTGAAGCATGCGGTGAACCAGGTGGCTTCCCAAAAATCTTCTGGAGAGTCCGGTTTGGGGCAAGAGGGAAGCGTGCTGTGCTGATCCCCTGGCAGCAGCAGTTTCTTATGTATGGGCAGCCTCTGGCACACATTTGCCCCAAGTCCTGTAGCTTTTGTTTCTTCCACAGCTGCACGCTTTGTTCTCAATTTCAGCCTCCCCCCATGACACATTAATGTGGAAGCATCCAGCTGTCCCCAGCCCCATCCCTGTTCCCATCCCTGTCCTAGCCCCAGCCCCATAACCCAGGGGGTCCCAGGGGCTGCAGCTGGACTGGAACTGGGGCAGTACCTGGAGGAGACTGGGTCAGACCCCCAAAAGGTGCCCTTTTTTGTGTTTTGCTAAGTTTGTGCCCAGTTGCTCTCAGCCCTACAGGACCGCCCTCTGGTTCTGCTTTCTGCTGTAATCTGCTGTCTGGCTGCAGGTGCCTAATTATCCAGGTGCTAATAAAGTGTGTGCAAATGCCCTTTTGACCCCAGCACAGGCAGTGGAAAGGGTGAAGGAATTCAGGAAAGAAACCAAATGAGGATGAGTAAGTGTACAAGAGCACATTTAGAGTCCTGCACCGGGGAAGGAACAACCACATGTATCAGTATGGGCTGGGGGATGACCTGCTGGAGAGGAGCTCTGCAGAGAAGGTCCTGGGGATCCTGGTGGACGACAGGTTGACCAGGAGCCAGCAGTGTGCCCTGGTGGCCAAGAAGGCCAAGGGGGATCCTGGCGTGCAGAAAAAGGAACATGGCCAGCAGGTCAAGGGAGGTGATCCTCCCTGTCTACTCTGCCCTGGTCAGGCCTCCCCTGGAGTACTGTGTCCAGTTTTGGGCACCTGGTACAAAAAAGACAGGGATCTCCTGGAAAGTGTCCAGAGGAGGACCACAAAGATGATACGAGGCCTGGAGCATCTCACCTGTGAGGAAAGGCTGAGAGACCTGAGTCTGTTCAGCCTGGAGGAAAGAAGACTGAGAGGGGATCTTATTAATGTTTACAAATACCTAAGTGTGGGAGACGGAAGGATATGGCCAACCTCTCTTTAGTGGTTTGTGGGGATAGGACAAAGGGCAATGGCCACAAAATGAAGCACAGGAAGTTCTGCACCAACATGCGAAATAACTGCTTCATGGTGAGGGTGACGGAGCACTGGAACAGGCTGCCCAGGGAGGTTGTGGGGTCTCCTTCTTTGGAGATATTCAAGGCCCGTCTGGACGCCTACCTGGGCAACCTGCTCTAGGGATCCTGCTTTGGCAGAGGGGTTGGACCTGATGATATCTTGAAGTCCCTTCCAACCCCTACAGTTCTGTGATTTTGTTGGTTCTGTGATTCCTTTTGATCTGTTGTTATGCAGGAGTCTCACAAGAGCCATGGGTCCCCCTGGGTCATCCCAAGCAAGGGAAGCCAATAGACTGATGGCTCCCATGGGCCCAGAGCTGCTGTCTCTTCACCGGTGTGTCTAGGAGGGCACAGCTTAGAGGATGTCTCTTCTCCTCCTCCTCTGTCCTTTTTATCTTGCTCACTTCACATGCTGGCGTTGGGCCAGGGCTGTTTGAAGAGCTCCAACACATCAGCCTTTCTCAGGGCAGGGCTGTGAGGGGAAGAAAGGCCAAGAAGCGCACTGTGAAATGATCTGGAAAGGAGAGGAAAATGAAATGGTATTGGCATTGTAAATCAAGAGAAAGGGAAGGAGACTGTTCGGCTGGTGTGGATCATTTTCTAACGCTGGGAATACTATCAGGTCAGTATTTGTGTTTTGAAGGACTGAGTTATCTGTGAGTTGATCGGGAGAAGTTTTATACAAGACTATTTAAACTCCCAGTCTGGTCTGGGCTTTATGAAAAGTATTTTGGAGAGGATTTTTTAAGTCATGCATTAAATCAGAAATGTTTCTGAGACGAAGAGTGCTTCTGCTGTGAGACTATCAATCTAACATGTACATGCTTAATTTGTACCGTGATGCTGATGTCTCAGTTGCTGTGCTGCTATGCACACGTAATTTGTGAGATCTTTGGATTCTCCGTAGTTAAACCACATAAGTGCTGCAAAAGCCTTAAAAGTTTCCAAGCCCATCTGTCCCTGTGGTTTGGCAACAAAATGTCAGAGGCTATAGAGATTTTTAATAGGCATCAGCCATCATTATCATTTGGAAATGCATCCACTTGAAGGGTTCTTTTCTGATTTTTTCTGCACAATTTAGATGGAAAAGCAGTGGAACGTGGCTCTCCTGTTGGATAAACACGAAATCGATATTCAGGGACCTGGATTTTTGACCATGTATTGAGATACACGTCTGGTATGTGATGCAAGGGTGTGAGAGTCTAATCAGGGACAAGAGAGCAGGGGAAAAGCTTTAGACACTCTGGATGTGTTGCCCAAATTCTATCTGCAAGGCTTAATAGAAGTCTGGCCAAACTGAGTGCACCAACTAACCAAAAACCCTCCCCATCTTCTCACCTACTACAAGCAGCTTTAACCTGCATGGCACATCCTGATGTGGGTGAGGTCTGAAATAAGCCATGACCACAGCGGCAGTGCCCCAGGCAAGACAAGCATGTCCTCTGTAAAGCCTTAGCACGTGACGTTTTTTTTTTTCACTTCATCTCTACTCCACTCTAACAACATATTTACTGTGGCAAACACTCCCTCCTTTCTCTCACAGTGGGATCTGCGCCTCTGGTCCCACCATGGTGTGCTGCGTACACAGCTGGGGCTGTTGGGCTGTCTTGCAGTCCCCTGTGGGGCAGTGCTCAGCCACCTGCACGCAGGAGGTGGGTAGAGGTGCCCTTGGCAAAGCTGGCTCCAGCCTCCCCCAGGTTGCATGTGAGACCTTGGTCACAGGGGATATGGGGAGCAGAGCGCTGGCTATGAGATGCGCTGGGCTCTGTCCTGCCATCAGCTCCTGCCCTTGCTTCCTGGGCAGAGCCCATCGCGTGATTTGGTTCTGTGCTGACAAGGGAAGACACTATGCAGTCACGTGTATGGCTTATGTTCTTGAAGAACTTCTGCACAAGCAAATGCATTTATGTGCCTTAGACCATATGCAGAGGAGGGGAGAAATACAAGAAATGGGGGGGGGGGCCGGGGGGGGAACAGCTCAGAGCCCCTAATTGTTTTTTATCTGGTTTTGGTTTTGTTTTGTTGTTTTGTTTTGTTTTTCAGTGCTCTGTGTGTGCACAGCACTGTTTTAGGGGCATGGGTGGGCATCAGTCTGTTTGGTGGTGGTACAGCTGAACCTCAGGCATTGCACAAGGTTATGGGTTGGAAGGGCCCAAATGATCAGGAGTGCACTCCTCTTCTGGCCATGCTTGCTTTGGGGCTCTAGCTGGAATAGTTTTCAGAAAAGAGCTGTGGAGGTTGGTGATCAATTCCATTAGTCTTTGAGCATGGACAATGAGGGCTGTCAGATGCTGCTGACTTGCTGGTATCTAGGATTTCACTTAGGATAATCTGAGTGGAGTGGCCATGGGTGATGACTGTCCCATCTATATGTATCAGTATACAGGAAATGCAGCTAGGTACGACATAAGAGGCTGTGGAGCAAGCAGATCATAGTCAACTGACTACAGTGTCAGTATTTCAGAGTGTTTTTCCAGATGTGTTTTCCTATGTTCGGGCTATAGCGAATTGCCTGTTTGAGCATCAGTGACAAAGTATCCTCCCAAGCTCAAAACACAGTCCCAAGTGATGCTAACAGTGATGGGCAGGGAATTCAGCACAGCTGTGAGATGGAAGGAGGGTTGTTTTCTTCAGAAGCTGTAAGCAATAGGACATGGAAAAGAAAGAATGTGGGTATAGTGTGTTCAAAAAACATGTTTGATTTTGTTCCTGGAAAGACCTTATTCAAGAGTAACACACAGTAAGTATTGCTGTAATGTGATATTTGGGAGCGTTTATTTGGACTTGTGTGTGAATGTTGTGTTCTTGTTTGTGGCTCGTCCTTGAGTTTTGCTGTTTCGCATGATCAGGAAAAGATTTTTCCAAGGTTGCATGCATGTCCATGGAAAGGAAATGCTCCGTTCACACCAAAGAATCCTCAGCCGTGCCTTCTCCCACCTCCTCTTCCAGTGAGTGCTGCCCTTGCTCTACCAGATAGGCATATAGGATCTATTACTTACTTACCTGCTGATGGACTGCTAACAAATGCAATACATTTTGCAAGTGAGAGCTTGAAAGTCTAATTTATAGCCTGTTTGCCAAGATGGAATGGGAAAAAAAGGTTGTATTGTCTTAAATAACAAATCTGAGGAAATTTTTGTCTGCCTGTCCAATAAACAGAAGAGGCTAAATTCATTGCATAATTTCATCATTACAAATGATTCTCCCAGCTCTGTTTCTCTGGTTTCATTTCAAATGACTGTTTGCAGATGTGTGTTTTCTGGAATTAGATACTCAAATTGAGAAGAGAGACTACTGTGGTCATGTGATTTTCCTTAAAAAGGTCAAAAGTTCTATTTGTATCTATTTGGTTTCCTCTGGGTGGATATTTACCAAATCTCTGTGGGTTTCCTGAGAAATTTGTACATTGTGCATTTCTTGAGAAATTTTGAAAACTAGTTGCCTCAAGATAACATACTGCCTTCTTTTTTCAGTTGAAAAGCTTTTTTCCCATATACTAGGAACTTACTGAAAAGTAATTCAAGGTTATTTCTGTCCATAGGAAATATCAGTCATTATTATAAAATTATAAGTCAGGCTATTTTGAGAGTGGCCCTTTCATGTTAGCAAATTTATAAAGATACACTGAAAATGTAAGTTCAGGATAATATGCCAAGGAATCTTAAATAAGGCTGAAAAAGGAATAGAGTCTGGTTAGTGATTTCCTGCATTTATCTCCATGAATCTTCCAAAAATTACTTTGCTGCAATCTGCATTTGTTTTTGTCCCTGGTTTATGGATAAGTATATGGTGAGGCTGTTTTTCCTGAGCTAATATGGTGTTGTATACTTTTCTGTCTTGTTTTTCAGGATCTTATGAGTGTGGAATATGTGGGAAGAAATACAAGTATTACAACTGTTTCCAGACGCATGTGCGAGCGCATAGAGGTATCTCTCTCCTGCTCAAATATTTGGGAATCCTGGGGTAACATTCAAGCTCAAGGAATATTTTTGGGAAGGCTTTGAAGATTGCTCTGCCACTTCTCTGTCCATCACTAATGCTTCTTTTGGGTGGCCTGTTTGTAGGATAATCTTTGTAGCTCTCTGATCTCTGTGGCTCTCCACTCCAGCAGTATTCCTCCTGAAGTTGTGACCAGCCACTGTGCTTGGTGCAGTAGGATAACTGCAGTATTTACTTCACGAGGCTATTTGCGGCATTGCTGCTTGTTGGGAGAGCTGAAAATCACTAAGTCTGTCCTGGCAGATGAAATCGTGTGCCAGCCCCAGGCAGTGTAGACACCTGCCCGAGGTGTTATGATCCACCCCTGCTGTGTCTGGGTGGAGGACAGTTACAGATCAAGGCAAAAAGTTCAGGCAAAATCCGGGACTTCAGGATGTTCATACCTGTGCAGAGGGTTGTTTTTATTCATGGAAAAGGATTACACACAGTAAAACACATCGGGTACTGATGTTTGTTACTATTTATGAATGCCCACATTACAGGCTGCTAAACTGTGTATCTCACTTTGTGCTGGCAGTGGTATGCTTCTGTGTTTTCATGCTAAACATAAAATGATACTTGAAATCATCCCTGTGCCCCTGCTGAGGTCACTCTCCAAATGTATTGTTAACATGAAATTTCTTGTGCTTAGTCAGAAGTGATTTTCTTTTTCCTGAATTTTAAGTCTGGCTACTTTCAAGTTACTTAACTGCAGAAATTGGGAAGTTTTGTTTGTCTGTTTAGTACAATTAGCATAGCATGTATAATTTGGAGAAATACGTATCTAAAATAACAAAACCATAGGGACTTGAAACTAGATCAAAAGCCTTTCAGTGTTTTTATTTTCTTCCACCTGAGTTAAGCACTGAAGTGTGTCAGACTTGTAGGAGCATCTGCGATAACTCATTTGTCACTAGCAATATTAGTGCACTTGGTCTTCCATTAAACATTTGACTGGAATGTCTGAAGGTACATAAGGGAATCTCCCAATGAAAACTGAAAATCCAGGAATAATGAATGCTAATGCAGTGTTAAATCTTAAATGTTTAAACTCTCAGAAGTCAGCAAATGCACAGCTGAAAAGCTAACATGCATCTGAAACTTCTCAGAGTGTACAGTCACATAATAAATCCTTTAATTGCATGGTTGCATAGTTCTCATGTGCTGTTTAACATCATAGAGCTTCTTCCGTATCCTCAGATAGATGCATAATTGGTTTTTGATACTGGTATTTCTTTCTAAATGCCAACAAAACTCCTAGAAGCCCTTTAAATAACTGCTACAAATTAGCTTTGCTCTGAAGCTGAAGCAAAAAATCCATAAAATAATAGTGAGTGGCAACTGTCCCACCCACTATAGGAGAACATCAGGTTTGTGAGTATCTGCGGAACCTGAATATGGTTCCTGGAACATACCGAGTCCTGAGGGAACTGGCAGGTGAAGTTGCTAAGCCACTCTACATCATATTAGAAAAGTTGTGGTGGTCAGGGGAAGTCCCCAGTGACTGGAGAAGCGTAACCCCCATTTTGAGAAAGGGTGAAAAGGAAGATGCAGGGAACTACAGACTGGTCAGCCTCAGCTCTTTGCCCAGAAAGATGATGGAGCAGATCTTCCTGGAAGCCATGCTAAGGGACTTGGAATACAGGTGATGGAGACATCCTGCATGGCTTCGCTAAGGGCAAATTGTGCCTGACTAACTTGGTGGCCTTTTATGACAGATTGACAGCATTGGTGGACAAGGGAAGAGCAACTGATGTCATCTACCTGGACTTGCCCAAAGCCTTTGATATGGTCCCACATGCCATCCGTATCTCTAAATTGGAGAGACGTGGATTTGATGGGTGGACTATTTGGTGGGTAAGGAATTGGATGGATGGCTTCATCTAGAGAGCTGTGGTGAAAGGTTCAATGTGCAGATGAAGACCAGTTATGAGAAGTGTCCCTCAGAGGTCTGTACTGGGACCAGTACTGTTTAATACTTTCATTAGTGACACAAATTGAGTGCACCCTCAGCAAGCAAGTTTGCAGATGACACCAGGCTGTGTGGTGCGGTTGACATGCTGCAGGGAAGGGATGCCATCCAGAGGGACCCATCCAGAGAGGTGGGCCTGTGCCAACTTCATGGAGTTCAACAAGGCCAAGTGCAAGGTCCTGCACCTGGGCCAGGGCAATCCCCTGGACATGGAGCTGTTGGAACAGGTCCAGAGGAGGCCACGAGGATGATCAAGGGGTTGGAGCACCTCTCCTATGGAGACAGGCTGAGGGAGTTGTGATTGTTCAGCCTGGAGAAGAGAAGTCTCTGGGGAGACCTTACAGCAGTCTTCCAGTACCTAAAGGGGGCTATAGGAAAGCTAGAGGGGGACTCTTCATAGGGAGCAGAGTGATAGGACAAGGAGTAATGGCTTTAAACTTAAAGAGGGTAGGTTTAGATTAAATATGAGGAAGAAATTCTTTACTTGGAGGGTGGTGAGGCCCTGTCCCAGGCAGCCCAAGGGATCTGTGGGTGCCCCATCCCTGGCAGTGCCCAAGGCCAGGCTGGATGGGGCTGGGGGCAGCCTGTGCTGGTGGGAGGGGTCCCTGCCCATGGCAGGGGTTAGAACTGGATGGGCTTTAAGGCCCCTTCCAACCCAAACCATTCCAAGATTCTGTGATTCTAATAGTTTGCTGACATACAGAGGGCTTTACTGTCGCCTCACAGCATTGCAATAATTTTATAATAATGATTGCAATATTTAAATTTGGGACAAGAATTGCTTTTATTTTACTTCTCTCCAACAAGCACTGTGGGCTCCTTACTGCAACAGGTATTTGTAGGAGCTGCATTAGTATGAGATCAGCTGCTATTGTGTGATTCACTTTACTTGTAGTTATATATTTATTTACATTGCAAATGAAATTAAGGTATGCATCAAATGGTTTCGATTCATCACCATACACACGTACAATTGATATCCATAGGTTTACCACAAACTCAGCAGAGGCATTGCTTTGCCTTTGGCTTTTTAATGTGTAGTCTTGCCTAAGTCATGCCTAAGTCTTTTTAATGTGTAGCTACAGAAGATGGAAATTTTCAAAGTTTCTATGTGGAAATTTATTAGTAATTTTCATGTCAGCAAAGGAGAAGCACAATTTTTATATGTAAAACTTAGAAAGTGTTGTTTTATCTTGCTGTAAATTGATGCATGCAGCGGTAACATTTAAAGTGCATTAAAATTGCCTTAAGACAATAAAAATCAAAATGGGATATTTATTCTTCTATACTAGTCAACCAGAAATCAAATTGAAAACTTGATGCAACTCTGTAAATGTGATTCTCCCAGAAACAGACCCCAAACTATCTTCTTAAGCAGTTCAGAAGTGTACCTGTCTGCAGACGAATAATGTGCCATTGAATGTACACGTCATGTATATGTCAAAAATAATAGTAAAAAAGAAGGCCTATATGGAGGAAAGCTCTGTGTCCTGTCATCCAGTGAGTGTCAGACACAGCTGAACCAGCAACAATGCTGGAAATAGCAGAAGACTGCAGGACTTAAAATAAATTTTGTTGGAAGATGCTTTTATTGCAACAAGTATCTAAGGTTTTATGTAGAAGCAGTGGCTGGTATTGTCCACCATAGCAAATATGAGATAACCTTGTGGTTATCACTGAGGGTGTGAAACTTCACTCTCCATATTCTCCGTGTGAATCTGCAGTCCACATCCTGGATCAAACCCCAAAGCATTGGCAAGTCAGCTCTTCTAGTTCTGCTTGTCCCTGAAGTACCATGAGTTGATCTCCCTTGGCCTATTCTCTGCAATCATCAGCTGCCAGAAAAGCAGATCCTGGACCTTTTCATCTTTTCATTTTGGCTGGGCAAGGAAAGAGCAGTGGCAGGACCTGGTATTCCCTCTGCACGATGGTTTTTCTGAGCATCAGCCACCACCACATGTCAGACACCCAGTACCTGCCTTTGCCTGAGGGTTTGGCTGATGCAGGATCAGCTCTCCAGCTCAGTGTCAAAATAGCTGAAGCAAGCTCAGGCTGCTTTTCTTCTTGGATGCTTTCTTCCAGGGCTGTTTGGGCCCTCAAGCAGAAATACCTACCTTTTGTTAGGCATTGAAGGATATGCCCCTTCCTCTTGAATAACCCCTCTGCTTTTTGCTTTCTTGTGCTGTTGCTGTGTCACTAACGGGATTTGGGTAGGCCCTGCAGATGGACAGAGCTGGTGATCTAGTGGGATCATCAGCTATCTCCTGTTCTGGGAGAGGAGAAAGGTTCAAACCTGATCAACACAATTACTTTGGGACAGAACAAATGAAAAAGCATCTCTATAGCCAGCCCTGCTGTCCTCAATCAGTGACACAAGTTCTGTTCCCAGGAGGGGAGGTTGAAAGGTCCCAGATTGTCCTTGCTTAGCACTGGGTTATTTCTAAGCTCAGTTTTATGCAGCCTGGTATTGAGGTAGCACCAGTAGCTGGGGAGCTTGGGGCTTGGGGCTGGTGCAGGCATGGGGTCTTTGACCCCTCTCCCTTTTTGTCCTTAATTGTCAGATCATTGGTTTAGCCCACACAAGACCTAAATTTGTTCTCATCCTTTGAGTTGTTCAGTTCCACGTTGACTCTCACTTGGTGACATCTTTAAAGAGTAAAAATCACGTTCTTCTTTGTAGTGATCATTTTCAATAGAAATTTCCTAGATTTTTCTGTATGTGCACCTGCCTACTCTCTGAATATCCATGGCAGAGAAGCTGTGCTGACAGTGACTTTCTTCAGGCTGACTTTTTTTCTTTCATGTGCCTTCAGGAATGGTGGTTTCTTCATAAAAAACTGGGCATTCTCTTAGTTTATTGAGCTTTCTCTATGGTGCTCTGCTTAGCTGCAGGAATTCAGGGAGCAATTGATCTCCTGATACTTGGCAAGTGCTAAGGGTTGAAGTAGCTCTTCGCCAAAGAACTGCCTTGCAGGCTCCCTTTCTGCTTTACTCTGAAAGCCCAGTTGCAGGCATGGGAACCCCAAGTAAAGCTTTTGACTCTGCCAAGAGTCGGGTACATAGGTAAGAATTTTGCTCACTACAGGTTATCTAGGAAGAAATGAAAAGATTGCAAGAAATGCAAAGAAATGAAAAGCTTTTTATCCTGCGCCTCCCCAAAATGCAAAAATAAAAAATAAAAATAAAAAATGTTGGGCTCAAAGGCTCCTTTATGAGCTGCTGTGCAGCCCCACGGGACCAGGCCTCCTTCCTCCCCCTGCAGAGCTGCTGGAGCTGGGCTGGAGCAGAGAGGCTGCAAATTCCTCGTTGCACTGGTGGGCAATGTCCCAGCTGTCAGCATGGACAAACGTTGCCGCGTCACCTACAAGAAACCCAGGCCTCAGAAATGTGTTGCTTACAGTGCTTTTTGTTTAGCTACATGGGGCCTTTCAAGTCATTGGAAGGTTTGGAGTCTCTTCAGGAATTAGTCAGCTAGAAAGTTTTGTTTTGTACGGTTCAGTTGGATTTGAGCAACATGAGCAGCTAAACATCAGCATGGTTTGAGTGAGGAGAATTATTTCACTTTTAGATAACTCAGAAATGGCTGAAATTACTTTATTAGACTTTCAAAAAGTAAATTAAAAAACCTCTGGGCTGAGGCCAAGCAAGCAAGATTTTTACCCAATGGAGAATTCTTCAGAAAGCAAATGAAAGAAAATAGCAAGACTCAAGTTTAACCCTCGCAGGATATATCGCCTCCTCTGTAATAATTGGTGGAAGTTCTCTGTTTCCAGATAAGCTTTTCTGGGCTGAAAGATGATTTTGCTTGAGCTGTTTTTCTTTATTATTTATTGACATTATTTAGTTGCTGCAGTGCCTCCCTGAGAACAGACCGGCTCTCTGTTACCTTTCCACATTGGGTGTGCCAGCTGAGGGCCTGGTACAGCACCTTCAGGGTAGGGTTGTTGACTTCAGGTGAAATTTCTAGTTTAACCAATTGTTTGATAATCTGAAAAATTCTCAGAGCTTCTGGAGTTTTGGGTGGGTGTTTTGCAAGAATGGTTTCTGCATAGTTCCAAAAATACGAAAAGGAAGATGGCTCATTCAAACTGTGAATGTGGAAAAAAGCATTTTTCCTACATGCATGTTTTTGGAGTGTTGAGCTGGAGCAGTTCTGTGACTGAAACAATTTTGAGGTGAGAAGTTGAAAATTAATAGAGAATTAACCATTCTTGAGGAGAAATGGTGGTTTTGAGCTGAAGAAACATGGGTTTCATTTGTATGATTATCTGCTACTGAAAAATCATAGGGTATTTGGGGAAGGCATTTCGCCCTCTGTGCATTTCACACTCCGGCAGATTTTTATAGGAGATGCAGAAAGTTACTTGAGACACAGGAGTTAAGTTGCTTACTTTCCAGCTTTCCTGCTGACCTCCCTACTCTCACTTTTGCAACTTTCTCAGAACTTGGTCTTTTGTTTAAAGCTGTAATTACTTGGTCTCAGCCCAAAGGTGATTTAGAATGGGCTGTTAGGGGATTTTCAGTTTTTTTTTTCTTTTTTTTTTCTTTTTTTTTCTTTTTTTTTTTTTCCATGAAGCCTTTAGTCTATTTTAGGACTAAGACTAACAGCATTTCTTAACACAGCACAGAAATGGCTGCTCTTTAAACCTTTGCGTGTTGCTTGATTCGTGTTATGTTTAACTAAAGTATTTTAAAAGCTATTTAAATGACAGGAATAGTCTGGTGCATGCATACTACATATCTTTTATGGTCTATTTATGTCATTGTCTGTGAACGCCAGAACAGTATTTTGCAGAACTCCATTGTGCCACAGCTAGCTTTCTCCTTGAGTGATAGGTGGTAATTCAAACAAGTAGCAGCTGTGGAAAAATACAGGGGTTTGACTTTCGAGGTTTTGCATATGATACTGAGGCTTTCTAATCTCGCCCCTCAGTTTATGAAATTGTGCCAAATTAATTGCATACTCTTTAATCTTGCTGCCTAGAAAAGTGATCTAATCGGGCAGGTTAATCAGGAAGAAATGTACAAATTCATGAACCCACAGACATTTATTTGTATTCTTTTTAAGAAACAAGAAGGAAATTAAATGCAAACAGTGTTTATTACTTAAGGTTGCAAATTTTAAATTTAAAAATGCTGTGACATTCCACAGCTGTGGTTTTCAGAGTAATGCAAGCATGATTCCAAGAGACATACGGAATATTTTGAAATGTAGTTATGTTATTAGATAACGTGACATACGGTATATGCAGCTTAGGATGAATATGAAACACTTCAAAATGGCTTGGAAGTCCTAATCATTTACGATCCTTGACTTGTAACATAGGGTTTTGTTTTCCAGCTTGCAGCTTTGCCCATTGCATTCATTTAGGGCTTGAACGTAATCTTTGCAGTGTGCTGCTTGCGGTCACACGTGCTACAGTGGAGGGGACTTTCTCTCCCATTTTTTCACGTGTCTTCAGTAAAGCAGGATGGAGTAGCCCCAGGGGGATTCCTGTGGCTCATGGCCCATCTCTCACAGAGGTTTGCCGTTGCAGTTGGAGGAGGGGGCACAGTCTCCAGGGAAGTGGCAGCAGTGCTGGCTGTGGATCTCCCAGGGGAGACCGAGCTGGGTGTGTTGTTCACCATTTGCTTTCCTGGGTTGACAGCATTTGCCCAGGAATTAAGCACATGAGCGATTTCCACAAACCTTCAGCAGAAATTATGAAACGCATGATCATGAGCTCCACGAATAACGCTGGGACCATTAGGTTGTGTCAGTCAGTCCAGGCACACCTCAGCCATGACCCCTCTGCCCTGAGATATATGGCCCCCTACTCCACCACAACCCAGGCTGGCCTGAGACCAGAGGGGTGATGGCAGGGGCTTTCCCAGGGGGGCTGAGGCCGTGCCAGTGAGTGTCCCACAACCTGGTGCTGCCTGTGGGGCCCAAGAGGGCTCTGGATGGAGCACCTCTGCCAGGCTGAGCCAAGCTGGTGGGCAGACCCTGGTGGGCAGACCCTTATGCCCAGCACCTCAATGAAGTCAGCTCCAGGCTCCCAGAGCTGGGGCTCACTCCTCAGAGTCCAGGCTGCTCCCTGGGGTTCAGGGTTGGGGTAGGGGCACCCTTGTAGCCGTCCTGCTTCAAAACCAAGCTTCTGCGACAGTGCAGAAGAAGTTTGAGTGGTGGCAGCCCATGCAGGCATCGTGGCTGCTGTGGTGGGGTGCTGCTGTGTGGGGTGCTGCAACTCAGCTGGAGACGAGCAGTCAAGGTGCTGGGGCAGCTGCAAGGCTGAGTGCTAGTGCTCTCAGACGTGGGGCAGAGTCTGCTGTCAGATCTAAGTGCAGCTCTTTCTCTTTGCAGACACTGAAGCTGCCTCAGGTGAAGGAGCCTCACAAGGCAGTAAGTACTCACGGCGCTGTGTGCGCGTAAAGGGGGGACCGGGGCCTGACGTTTGCGAGCACCGCGGGCGCGCAGGGTGCCCAGGGCGCTCGGCTGGGCGCTCTCCCCCAGCGGCACGGCCGGGACCGGCTGCTCACGGCTCCCGGCCCGGAGCGGCCGGTGCCCGGTGCGGGGAGCGGGGATGGCGAAGATTTCAGGAGCGGGGCCGGGAGGCCCAGGGCCCCTGGGGGCCCTTCCCCGCAGGCTGCGGAGCGGCGGCTCGGCCGGCAGAGGGCGGCCGGCGCTGCGGAGATGGCGGCTGCGGGCGGTGGCGGTGGGCGGAGTGGCGGCGGCAGCCTCACGGATCGGCACGGCCTCCCCCGGCCCGCTGGGAGCGGAGCGGCGAGGCCCGGGCAGCTCCGGGCAGTGCTGACGGGCTGTGGGGTGCCGAGGGGCCGGCCGGAGCCCCGCCGCCCTCCCCATAACACACCCCTTCCGGGCGGCCCCTGGTGTTGCCGACCTCTCCAGCTTGATCAAGTCATGTAGGATTTTTGAAACTCAAACCCACAATTAGGTTCCGTGCCCCCTGGGGAAAGACACTGATGGAGTGGAGGGGTTCAGCATGGGGCCCTCCACTAGGAGTGGGGCTGGTTCAGCCAGGGGATGGGGCAGTGGGGACCTGGTGGCATCGGGAGGACAGATCCAGGCGTGGTGCATGGCGGGAGGATGAGAGGCAGCAGGCGTAAGCTGGAAGAGACATTGAGGCCATGTGTGAGGAAAAGTTTTCCCCCATGCTGTGGAGAAGGTTGTCCAGAGAGGTTGTACCTTCTCCATCCTTGGAGGTTTTCAAGACAAGTCTGAATAAAGCACTGAATAACCAGGTCTGAGCTCAGATCAGACCTGCTTTGAGCAGGATGTTGGCCGGGAGACCTCCTGAGATCTCTAGAGACCTGTATTTTTTCCTGTTAGGTAAGAACCATGGGTTTCACTGAAAAGGTAAGTTACCAGTCTTACCAGACATAGAGGATGGCTTGGAAGTGCCAAACTGACCCTGGTTGGGTTAAAAAGAGAAAAAAAAAAAAAAAAAGAAAAAAAAGAGAGAAGTTAGATAGATAGATAGATAGAAGTTAGATAAATAGCGAAGAATAAAACATAATTAAAAAGTACAACCACACAACCTTTTTTAAACTGCTGTTTCATCAGTCCCATTCTGTGTGATAGGTGAAGAGTTGGAAATGAGCATGGGTGAGTCCCGGCGTTCTGCCTGCAGGAGGCAGGGCTGACTACTCTGTGCAGGAGTGAAGGTCCTCAGCCCCTTTCCTTCCCTGGGTAGTGCCCAGCCATCGCACAGTGTGTATCTCCTCCTCATGCGCACTGGGCAGGAGATGGGCTCTACAGATGGGCCCTTTCAGGCCCCCTGTGACATAGGGTCTGCAGATCCAGGCAGAGAATGGAGGCTCCTTTGCAGACTCACGTTGTTTCTTGTTCCATAGCTGCCATGCTGCCTGTTGTTGTTTCACTTAGCCCGAGTCTTTCCAGGCTCCTCTTGCCCCCTTGCTTGAATTTTGGCATGTTTTTTCTATAAGTCAGCTTTCCCCTTCTTACCTGTCAAAGAAATGTTTTTGGCTGAGATAGAGTGAGGAATAGAGAATAAGAGGGGAAAAGTGTGAGGGTTTGTGCCCCTGCTGTGTGAGCAAACCCCACACTGAGCTATAGAAGGATTTATGTGGATAATAACTGCCTCTTGTGGTTGGTGGCTGCATCTCGGGCTGGAGAGAATGGAAGGTCACGGGCAAAAAAAATCACTGGGAGAAGGCAGTGACAAGAAGCTTCTCCTTACACCAGGTTTCAGAGGAGCTGCCTGGGTGGCAGTGGAGGTATATCAGCGAGCAGTAAGAATGGCAGGGAATGCTTCTGTCTTTATGCAGGGCTGTACGAGTGCCCCTGTGCCATCCCCAATGCACGAGTTACTGAACCCCATTTAACCTACCGCGCTCAATGCTCTCCCAAAATAGTCTCACCTAGCTGAAGAGCTGGAGGCAAGACCAAGCCACCAGAGCAGGGAGTTGGTGAGTGCTGAGGGAGGCCTCTGCAGCCATCCAGTGCCATGGAAGACCAGCTGTGCGTGTCACCTGCCTTTCAGCTTGAATGTGAAACTGCTCAGCCAGTGCTGCTGTTCCTAACTGCAGATGGTTGTAATTTCCTGATAAAGTCATCTTCCTCTTCCCCTCCTTGCTGCTGCAATGAAATAATTCAGCTGTCTTCTTTCTTCCCTGTGCCCTCTCCTCTGGAGCTGGATTAAATCCCTAGCCTACCCTGGTTGCCTATGCATGGCTCTTCTCTTTTTGCTCAATGGCACTCTTGTTTTCTTGTCGTTCTGTTTGCTCATCATATATTTTAAGAATTTTATTTATCTTTCCTTTCCTGCTATTTTTGTTTTGCCTGCTCTCCAGTGCTATTCCTCTGTGACCCGATCTGTTTATACCCCTTCTGTTACAGACGTCTGTATTGTCCAAATCTTCCTTTGCTATTTCTATCGTGTTGGGAACCTCTAGACTCTTGGGCTCTGCAGACATGGTTTTCTGCCTTACAAAATGTCTCAGTATTTAACGGATACAACAAGATCTTGTTTTCTCTCATGTTTCTCCATGGATCCCTGTGGCATAGATTGCATCCATCCAGAACTGGTGTTGATGAGGGTCTTCTTTGCCCGGCACTGGGTCCTGCATGTTTCTAAAAGCCTTTGTCTCCACAGTGACTTTCTGAAGGCAGCTGTTACTCACAGCCCCAGCGGGTACCTGGGGGGGCTTGGTGAAGCTCCTCCTGTCTGTGGGTAGTGGGGAGACATCTCAGCTGGGCCTCTGCAGACTGCAGCGAGGGCACTGTGGCTGGGTCCCAGGCCTCCTGGAGCTGCGGTGGCGGTTAGCAGCGTCGTGTCATGTGGACTTACCCCAGAGCAGTGACCTCCTGGGAGGCGACATCCGCGTCGTGCCAGGTCATGCACGAGTTGTGCTTGGCCTGCTCCGGGCATGAGGGGTGAAGCTGTGAAGTAACGTGCCCGTGCCTTCAGGGCTGAAGGACTGAGGTAGGAAGGGACTGCTGCAGGCAGGGCTGGCCCGGCCTTCTGTGGGGAGAAGGGAGCCATGGGGCAACCTGGGGTGCAGCTGAGGCCAGTTGTTAGTTTGCTGCCTGCTTAGAGAGGAGACATTGGTGTTTAGACTTTCCAGCTGGGAAGGCACTTTGAAGGCTCCCTCCCTCGAGGAAAAACTGTTGGTTATTTGCAGCCTTGGCATGTTAGTCTATAGATTGTGTCTCTGGGACTCACTTTTCTGTCTTGGATCCGTTCTCAAAGTGACAAAGATCTGTGGTACTGAGGAGAGGGCAGTGCTCTTGGGGACACAGTTGCATGACTTTGGGAGCAACTTTTTAGCCTTGGCTCAGGATCCAAGACCAGAATTCCCACATGTAGAGTGAAGAAAACAATGCAACCCGCAGTGCTAATGTGTTAATAAAAAGGATTGTTGAGCTGTTACCAACTTTGATTGACAGGGAGGAAGGGAGGAGAGGTTTGGAAAAAAAAAAAAGTTTGATACTTTTTCCTAGGCAGGGATGACCAATTTGACATCTAGGTCACTGACTTCCTACAGAAGGGTCTGGCAGTCTTTCCTGAGATGCTTTTATCTCTCTCTTGTTTGCTCCAGACTTTTCAAAGTCCTCGGGAAGAAGGTGATTGTACTACATCTGCACCATCATTTTCCATGGAAATTCCATTCGTGTTTCAGGGAGTTACAAACTTTGTAAAAACAATCACCCTCCTGCTGCTCACATACCATGGGAAATTCTTGGCAACCTGAGAGATAGCTAAATAAAGCCACTGGCAAGCAGGGGTCCGCAAACCCTGCCCCAGCAGGGACATTGTGCCAGGGACACGGCTGTGGGCAGCGTCACCTCGGATGTGACCACGTCTGTGCACTGTGCTGGGTTGTGGGCAGGTTGTGTTCAGTGTGCACATCTCAGGCTGGGGACAACAGTTGTAAGAGCTGGGCTGTCACCAGGGTTGGATGAGCAGTCCTACCCGAGCCAGTGCCTAAACTGGCTTAGGAGGAAAACCCAGGATGGGCTCCATGCTGCCAGCTCCTGCTGGGCTCATCCGCAGTGGAGGGGAGGGAGGTAGAGAAGTCTGAGCATACCCCTTTCTCCAGTTAGCATAGCTGTGTTCTGAAACTCTGCTACAAATCATGGGTAATAGTAGTCAGGCTGTTGGGTTTTGGTATTACTCTTCTGTAGGAAAGAAGAACTTGCATATAAGAACATGTGCAGTGCAACCAGAATTGGCTTGCAGAGCTCAGAGTTAGACTGTCAGTTTTACGGTTGCTCATGAAACCTTAATTAATCCTGGGACTGGGTAAGGATTTAAGCTCTTGTCAACATGCTCACTACTGCTTTTTCTAATGGTGTCTCTGCCTCTTTGGACCAGCATATGACAGAATTAAAAGGTTGCTCTGGCAACTGCTAATACAGCACTTGCCTGATTACAACTTACCAATGGCTTTTTAATATCTGTTTTCAAAATACCATATGTTAATAAATGCAGCCAGCAGTTCTACTAGTTCCTGGTATGTCTAAGCCTTTTGCCTGGGCGAGCCTTAGATCGCCCACAGAGGAGTTCTGCAGGCAGGAGGGGAACAGCAGAGCGAGAGCAAGCAACTTGCCAGAGGCAACCAGCGGGCGAGTGGCAAAGGAGGAGAGTGCAAGTCTCCAGGCTCGCAGCCCAGTCCCTGTCTGCCAGACACAGCCTCATGCTGTTGGATTGCATTTCTGTGCCTTGTGAGAGAAAGCAGAACAGCAAGCACGTAGAGCAGAGTGGGGGAAGAATTACCAAAGGATGAAGGTTTCTTAAAGTGTAGTTGGAATATTAGCTTTGCATATGGCTGTTTGGCTATCTGAGACTTCATAAGTGTTCCTCTTCTCGAGGGAGAAGTCTTGAGTGTGATGGAGCAGTGCTTAATACCAAGGGGAATAGTATTCCTGGAAGTTTTTAAAGAAATGCTGTTAGAAGTGGGAAGAATCAGGAAGAAGTGATTTCAGGAGCATTTCATCTCCAGCGTGTCAATCAGTTTGGCTGAGTCCAGAGGAGTTCACTGATAGTGTGGTTGGCTTTGTTCTCCTGCCATGGTAAGAACTTTTTTGAAGACCATGACGTCCAAGATGTAGTAGTTTAAAAGCAGGTATTGCTCACAGCCAGTACGAGCCATGAAAGTGAAGTCTGCTCTGCTAGGCTGTTAGCATGCCACCAGCCAGTTATTCTGTGATTTGCTGCAAAATAACATGAAAAAGAAGTTCCCCTCAAACAACCCAGTTCAAATAGTTCACCTGCTTTCATTCCTAGCAGTGTTGCAGTTTGTTACTATGACAAATATGTGACATTTGCTGGAGGTTTGAAGACCACTAATGGTTGTTTTCTGGCAGATCCTGTTCTTTCTGCCTCCATCTCATTCTTTTGTTTACATGCAGTTCTGTTTAAGAGGCTAAGCTGGGTTTTGTGCTGTTTTTTTAAAAGCAGATCCTTTGTGCTCACACTGCCAATAGGTTACTCCTACGCAGCTCTTCAATGGACTCCACCGTATGGGAGAAGCCTGAGAGCCCAGTGTACAATTCCTGTCTGTAAACCCAGACCATCACTTGCCTGGCAGCTCCTTCACTTGTGCCTTAAATTCTAGCAGAAATGGGAAGCAATTTTCCTAGTCCCTTTGTGCTTCTTGTGGCCAGCCCCGTAGTTTGAAAAATCATGAGCTGGATGAATGAATTCCAGCAGTATTCCCACAGAATTCCAAGACTGATCCCAAATAACACAACTTGTTTTTCCTTTATGCCTGTTGACCTTCCTGTTGTCTTGGAGCCCATTTTTCCTGTTTGCAAAGAATTTTTGAAAGAATCTCACAGGTGATGATATTTACCAAATATTTCAGACAGAAATTCTCAGCCTAGAGCAATTTTTTAATGTATTATGCATTGCTTTCCCTTTTGAAGTGTGTTGCTTTATTGCATTGGGGGTACAAAAATTTTGTAATTGAAGTCTTACACAGATGCTGGTGTCCTACAGAGAGGAAAACCGAGATCTGTCTTCCATGAAGACAGCACAGCTGGCAATATGAAGAGTTCTTGAGTTTTTCTGTACAGTCCAGGCTTTAGCATCTCTGCAACTCAAAACTGGCCATTAAGAAGAGATTGATAAATGGATGGACTGCGTTCTCCTCTCCTCTTGAGTGACAGACTGGGGTAGAGACCAGAACCATACTGCTTGTTATAAAATGCTGAGAAGCATTTCAGCTCAAATTCTTCCAGTTCTACCAGTGCAATTGAGGGGAAGAAAAGCCAGTTGACACATTTTCCATGTACACTGAGTGGCACGCCAAGGAAGGTGGCGAAGTACGGTATCTGCTGTGGTGCTGCAGTGTTAAAAATAGCTGCAGGTATAAGGTTGGGTATCTTTGTAATACAGAGGTACCAAAGAGGTACAAAGGGCCTTCAGAAGAGATCATTGTCCCAGCTGTGCACGTGGTGAAGCAGGCAGGATAACCCTGTCTTCCTCAGGTGTTTGTATTTCTGGATGTTGCCATCACTATCCCTGGTTCAGAGCTTGACTCCAAGCTTGGGCTTCACCATAGCCTAGAGGAAAGCATGTGCCTACGGTACAGCAGGGCCAGCTGCCTGCTCATGTCTCGGAATTTATTTGAAAAAGCAATGAAAGGTTAGAAACAAGGATTTGGGCTGGAATATGTCTTGCAGACATTAACTGTGGAGGCATAGTGCCACTGCCTCTCGCATGTGCAAAAACATTTTGAGGGTTGTGAATTTACACCATTAAATTAATATATTAAAAATGAAGGTTTTCTTGTCCACACCTTATATGTGCAGGATATAGTGATTTTAATGTTCTGACTAGAGCTGGAAGGATATGTAAATGGTTTGCTAGTGTTAATCTAAGGTTAAGGAAGAATATTTGGCATCTACATTTCTTCATTAATTTTAAATATTCAAATTTGCAACCTTAATGTTTCCATAAAGTAAATTTTAGCTTTTGATTTCCTCTAACTTTTTTGAGGGTAACAGAGCAAAAAATGGGAAGTTCCACTGTTGTGCTTGGTAAAACTTACTAATGCCTTACACAATTAAAAGCCTAATGTAAAAGATGTGTGTGTGTGCACACCCACGTACACATGCCAAAGTGAACAGTTAGTCATTTACAACTTTGATTAATTTTTCCAATGTTCTTATTTAGTAATACTCCTGCCCCTTGGGGAAAACTATAAAAATGGATTTTATTTTTTAATGCGTTTGCATTTTAAATAGGTAAAGTCTCTTTAGATTCCCATTTGCCTAACAAGTAGATGAATATGTTCATCTTCAAATTTAAATGACCAATGGGCTGAGACCAAGAACGATAAATTTCTGTGCAGGAGGACATTAAGAAAATAATAAGGAACTCCATCTACAGTGTGAAGGAAATTTTGGCTTGTAAGCCTGGCGTGTGTTCCCTCGGTGCAGTTTTTGCCTTTCACAAGAGCGTGTTTCTTCGCAGCTCATGGGCTGGGGTCACTCCTGTTCCCCCCAGAGCTTGTGGCAAGGCACAGTGCTGTCCGTGGCACCATGACACAGGTTACTGATGTCTTGCTCCCATAATCTCTTTCCCTGAGTACATTGCACACCAGGAATGGCACAGGGAGGGAACCAGAACCAATGTTTGCTGCTTTGGAGCCTTCACGTTGCCACACAGACATCTTTGTTGAGGCTGGGTGAAGTAGGTACAGCTCCTGGCCCTGCCTTTTAGTAGAGTAAATTGGATCTCACTCTTCTGACATCACTCTGTAAAGCTAAGGGCTCGTTCAGATGCTCTCGTTTGGGGTATCCTGCTGGGTGTCTTTCCTTACAAGCATGTAAGGTGTGCTCTGGAGCATGGCACACAGGAGGATGTGATGTTTGTGCAAGTGCTGCAGTTCCATAACTCTAGAAAGGAACAGTTGCTTTCTGCGTAGTTTTAGTCTAAGGTTTTAGAAAAGAAGGTTTCAAGTTTTCTATTAATCTCCAAACATGATCTTATACAGAAAATTGTTAATACACCCATAAAAAATAAATTCTTCTGCTTTCCTGGATACTGACAAAGTAGACGATGTTTACTGAAATTTGGCTGTTAATACCTTGTGAGAAATCTCTTACACAGTTCCTAGGCAGCAAAATTGATGAAAAAATATATTTATTTTAATAAAAAAGGGCAAGAAATATAGTAATTCCAAACTGTTCCATTCGTCCATCAGTCTGTCTTGAAAATGCCAGGAGAACTTTTCTGAAGATAGGATTACATCCCTCCCACATTTGTTAGGAAGCAATACCCTTTCCAGCTTTCAACATGGATTGAAATTTAGCAGTGGAAAAGGTATACAAACAGCAATGTCATTAATTATTCCAAATTCTTCTTTCAGCTAGCACCTTTGTCTGCTGAGCTGCATGTTGGCATTTCAACAATGTTTTATCTGAATAACAGAAAAAATATATTTTAAGCATTTTTACAATTTATTAAAACACTACCCCAAACATTTTTAAAGCCAAGACAACAATCCAGCAGTGCAGCGGTCTGCACTGTTGACTAATCCAGCTTAGCTCACCACAGTTCTCAGTATTTTCACTTCAAAACCAGGAAGGGCAGAACAATGCAATGGTTACCTTCTTAAAATTTCCTCCTTTCAACCTGACATAAAGGTTAGAGGCCTGGATTACCGTAGACAATTGTAGAGAATTTATTATCCCATTTTATTTTAGTTTGATCTTGGTCCTCATGAAGGTTTAGGAAGCCAGGATTTGTTCTTTGCTGCTGCTCAGTCATTTAACTATCACTTTTCCTTTCCACTTTGGAAACTATGCATGAATCCTATGAATCCTCATCTGGAAATCACAGTAAGAACAAAATTTCTGGTCAAGGACAAATGTGTACAAAAAAAGTCAAGATGAGATTTGTTTTCCTTAATGCAACTCTTGGTGCTACATCATTTAATCTACACAGTTGTGAGGCAGATGAGTAGAGTATATTCCCAGTCAGACCTTAAGCTCCTTTTGATTTCAGAGGAATTTAAATTAAAATGGCCCATCTCGTATCTTGTGCAAAATTCCATAATGTGATCTGAACTGAGTTTTTCACTTGTGGAGATTCGGCATCCCTTTTAATGTAAAAAATAATAATAAATCTTACTGCCTCACAAGTTAGGTATGTACAAGTACACCTGATTTTTAATTATGCAAAATTGATGCTGTTCATTGTTAAAATTCTGGTAGTAGAACATTAACACTCTCTTTCTGACATTCTTTATCTTGCACTGAGTTACAGTTTAAATAAAAAGAATCCAGCACTCCCCTGAAGTGACACCAGAATGAAAAAGCATGAAACCAGACCTGCTGGTGTTAATTATACTGTCTGGTGTGCCTGATTTGTGTCATGGAATCCGAACATTCTGTTAATAGTGCTGATTTTGGGCATAATTACAGAATGCCATAATACTTTCACTTTAAATTGGTGGTATTTGCTGTCTGTTTTGATTCAAATTAAACGTACTTTTAAGTGTGGAAGAAGGAAACTCATTGATGTGTAGCAGCCTGGGGACTCCTGGGAAGTCTTTTCTGTCCCACCATCCAGTGAGCAGTACCCAGACACTTTTCCTCCAAAGGTAAAAAACAAAACAAAACAACAACCACCACCCGTATGTGATCGTGAGACTATGATGAACAGGGGGCTGTCTTTCAGAAGTGGTTATGGGATATTCTCTGTATGGAATCTCCTGCTAGTCTGGCATCACGCTCCCTGACCTGGAAGGATTACATCCAGCTCCAGAGGGTCTGTATTGAAAACCATCGTGTCGGCTGACACGTGGTTTGGATAAAGCATTACGGAATTCATGGACCTCACTGGCTGCCTACTTGAAAGCAGCTTGTAAAGCACCATGAGGTGACGCCAGGCCTGTAGCTGCTGAGTGCGCCTGCAGCAGCTGCTCGCAGGAGTCAGGACTGGGCTCTGAAATGCTGCACTGAGAACCTGAGCACACGCCGGTGGCTCTGTGCCCTTTCGCATGTTGTTGAGCCCTTCACCAGCCCACAGCTCACAGCCTGCACCATTTGTTGGTTATTTCAAGGGGTTTGACCTGGCTGTGTCAGGTTTTGTGATTACCTTTTCTTGGCTTGTTAAGTTAGGACACCCTTTGAGAAGCACGTGAAGCACCAGGCCAGTGCATGTCTGAATGTCTTTTGTGTTTCCGACAAAGGCCAAATGTTTGTGGGAAAGAAGGAAGTGATCATGAAATGAGTGATCTTGGAATAGTTTGCCCACAGGGAAGTTTTTTTCCTAACCCCCACTTAGGAGCTGGCTTGTGCATTTGTGTGAGGGTTTCTGTCCTTTCCAAATTTCTGGATTTTATTATTATTTAATCCTTACTAATATAACTTGGGATACTTTAATCCCCTTCAGGGGTTGCTGCTGACTTTGGGCTCACTCCTGCTCCCTTTCCAAGGAATTTTGCCATTAGACACCTTTGAGTTGAGCTCTGATGTAGATTGCCATGGATTTTACTGGCAACTCTCTACTTGGCTGTAAAATGCAGGTGTAAAGCTCATAACTTCAGTGCTGCAGCACAATTTGAATGAGGAGTAGATGTAGGTCTGCTGGCAGCATGCTGTGTGTCTGCAGGCATGCATGTTACCTCTCCCCCCTGCCAGTCAATCATCTAGAAGGAAGCTCCTGAAGATGCTGGGGGCTAGGTCAGAAGATTGCCTTGAATCTGTGTGGGGAATATTCTGGGAGCTTAGGAAGCCATACATGTGTTCCTTTCCTTCCAGGTGCCCCTCAGGCTGCTAAAAGGCAGAAGAAGCCTCTCTCCAGAGCTGTCTTTGTGCTGCTCTGGGTGGAAGACACAGAAGCAAGTGGGGCTGCCAGATTTTTCTGCTCCCTGCTGTGTTGTAAGGACGCAGTAGCTGCGCTCTGGGCCTTTTTCTGGGGAGGCTGCTCAGGTAGTCTGTGCTGGACACCGCTCGGAAAGCTGTTTTTTGGTGACAGGCAAGTGGCATGTATCTCAGAAAACGCCAGTCTTTCCTGTTTCTTTGTATCACATAGTTCAGTTGCGGTGGCTTTGGCTCTCAATGAAGAGTGCTGCATTTGTTCGTGGTTCCCTTCTGTGAGGCAGATATCCTGGGAAAGATGTTGCTTTTGTGAGGTACTCTGCACAGCCACTCACCATCTCCAGCCCACCGTGTTTATCACCAGCAGGACATTTCAGGACTCCAGCATCTGCCAGCAGAGACTGGAGAAAGAAAAATATCACAGCCTCAGACAGAGAGAGGGCAAATATACCTATTGCAGCAGGCTCAGCTGTGAGAAATCCAGCCACCCTTGCCTGTCAGTGATGGACTTTATGAACTGCTTGGGAAACCTTGTTTCCTGAGGTAAGCCAGGGACATAGAATTCTGGAGATCAATGCTTCCTTGGCTGTTCTCAGACCTGGTACCATGAAGTCAAGGAGCAGGACACATAATGCACTGTCCAGACTGTCCTCTTCTCCTTTCTGATTTTGCTGCTTTTTTGTTGACATGAGCTTGGAACACTGCTGGGTTTTAGGGGTAATTCAGAAGGCTCTCACAGTTTACTAACTTACATTCAGCAGTTTTGCTTTTCCACATTGGAGTCTGTCCCTAATAAACAGCTAGCTCTGCAGTACTCAGTAAGAGTGGAATCTCTTTTTGACCTCAGTACCAGGGAAGCTCATGGAGCAGATCCTCTTGGGAGTCATCATGCGGCACTTGAAGGGCAAGCAGGCGATCAGGCCCAGTCAGCATGGGTTTATGGAAGGCAGGTCCTGCTTGACGAACCTGATCTCCTTCTATGACAAAGTGTCGCATTGGGTGGACGAGGGAAAGGCTGTGGATGTGGTCTACCTTGACTTCAGCAAGGCTTTTGACACCGTCTCCCACAGCATTCTCCTCAAGAAACTGGCTGCTCTTGGCTTGGACTGGCGCACGCTTCGTTGGGTTAGAAACTGGCTGGATAGCCGGGCCCAGAGAGTTGTGGTAAATGGAGTCAAATCCAGTTGGAGGCCAGTCACTAGTGGCGTCCCCCAGGGCTCGGTGCTGGGGCCGGTCCTCTTTAACATCTTCATCAATGATCTGGACGAGGGCATTGAGTGCACCCTCAGTAAGTTTGCAGATGACACCAAGTTAGATGCGAGTGTCGATCTGCTCGAGGGTAGGAAGGCTCTGCAGGAGGATCTGGATAGGCTGGACCGATGGGCTGGGGTCAACTGCATGAAGTTTAACAAGGCCAAGTGCCGGGTCCTGCACCTGGGGCGTAATAATCCCAAGCAGAGCTACAGGCTGGGAGATGAGTGGTTGGAGAGCTGCCAGGCAGAGAAGGACCTGGGAGTGATAGTGGACAGTCGGCTGAATATGAGCCAGCAGTGTGCTCAGGTGGCCAAGAAGGCCAACGGCATCCTGGCTTGTATCAGAAATAGTGTGACCAGCAGGGCTAGGGAGGTGATCGTCCCCCTGTACTCGGCTCTGGTGAGGCCGTACCTCGAGTACTGTGTTCAGTTTTGGGCCCCTCGCTACAAGAAGGACATGGAGGTGCTTGAGCGGGTCCAAGGAAGGGCGACGAAGCTGGTGAGGGGCCTGGAGAACAAGTCCTACGAGGAGCGGCTGAAGGAACTGGGCTTATTCAGCCTGGAGAAGAGGAGGCTCAGGGGCGACCTTATCGCTCTCTACAGATACCTTAAAGGAGGCTGTAGAGAGGTGGGGGTTGGCCTGTTCTCCCACGTGCCTGGTGACAGGACGAGGGGGAATGGGCTAAAGTTGCGCCAGGGGAGTTTTAGGTCAGATGTTAGGAAGAGCTTCTTTACTGAAAGGGTTGTGAGGCATTGGAACAGGCTGCCCAGGGAGGTGGTGGAGTCACCATCCCTGGAAGTCTTCAAAAGACGTTTAGATGTAGAGCTTAGGGATATGGTTTAGTGGGGACTGTTAGTGTTAGGTTAGAGGTTGGACTCGATGATCTTGAGGTCTCTTCCAACCTAGAAATTCTGTGATTCTGTGATTCTGTGATTCTCTTTGGTTTCAAGAGTATCTACAAAAGTGTCTGGCTCCTGTGAGAGCTCCTGTATCGTGTAGCTTTTGTGGCTTCTTAGATTTAAAAGGTGAATATGAGTTCTGCAACAGGCAAAACTTGTTGTTTCCCTTGAGAAGTGCTTAAGTAGCTCCTGGAGCATGTTGTACCCTGTTACTCTGGATGCTCAATGGGATGTGATCTCATCCTTGCAGGGATGTCATCTGGATGATATATGTAGTTGTTTCCTATCTGGGTTTCTGTGACGCTGTGCAGAGCTCTGTCAGCCCAGTGGAAACTTGAATTTGTGTGCAATTTGTGTGGTCTGAGATTCCTACACTTATGAGGGCGGGTTAATTGATCTGTATTTTTAGCTTGAGATACAGAAGTCCTGACCTTTCAGCAAGTTTGATTGCTATTGTTCCCATCTTGGGTTTCTAGAGCAAAATCCAGAGGCTCCAGGCCAACTGCCCTGAGCAATGAATCCTGTTTCTTTAGCCTGCCACTGTTGGGCACATGTTCTCTGCCCTCCCTCTTTCCTGCCAAAATGAGATGTGTATTTTCTTCTCTGCTGGATATCTGAACCAAAACAACTAAAAGATCTCAAAATATTCAGTGCTACATTTGGGAAGACAGATGACCTGACTGATCATCCCCACAGCGGGGTAGTTCATTATTTCAGGAGCTACAAGTCATCGCTGAGCACAGGCCACGCGACAGTGCGGCTGGAGCCAGCAGGCAGCAGCCCCTGGACACAGGCACAGAAGAGCAGCACATTCCCTGTACTGTACAGGAGTGCACTTGCAAGCAAAATGGTCAAAAATGCCTTCAGGTCCCATAGAACTGTTTTTTGGGGTATTTGAAAAAGAATGGCCTGTTTGCCATCTCGGTATGCCAGTGCTTTGTATCTGGGGAACTGCCTTGTAACGTGGCTGTTGCTTTGCCTTTTTTCCAAGAGCTGCTGTGGCTGGGAAGAGCACTGGAAGTGCCTGACAGCTGTCAGCAGACAGCTCTATTGGGTACGAAGTCTGGCACTTTGGTGCAGCCCTGCAAGAGTGACCGCTGCTCAGCGAGGGGAAAGCTTAGCTACACATTAGCACTCTCCTGGTACTTTCTGAATTCTCTGTAAACCTCCTCATGTCTGAGACTTGGCACTGTTTGCTGGGTGTTATGTCCTTCAAAGCGGAGAGGAAGAGATTAGTACCAATACCAGCTGGAACAAATTCTTCTCATAATGATTTTTTTTCAATATAATCTCTGGAGGTTGTTCTTCCTTAGGGGAAACAGTCTCCTAACAAAACAAGCAAACCCCTTTTCTCCTGGACTGCACCGTTATACTTGGTGTGTGTTTCCATTTTCCCCACACTGCCTAGGCACATGGTCACCCCTTCAAGTCCCAGCCATTATCAGCATGATCCCTGCAATCCTTCCCAAGCTACAGAAACTATAACTAGCTGTGCCTGCGTGAGTGTGAGATGATAACCTAGTGCCGTGGTGTGCCTCACTTTCAGTTTTAGTCTGTTCTAACAAGCGTCCTTATTTATTGAGCACTTTGCTTCCAAACTAAGGCTGTAATAGTTTTCTTCTTCCAAATGGAGATATTGAAAGTGCTTGGCATTTGGTAGAAGAATTAGTCCTCTGAACTGAGGACTGCAAGGCTCATTACACTTCAGAAAGGAGGTTGGTTTCTTGTCTTCGGGATGCGTGGTGATGTGAGACTGATTACTGATGACTCATTATGAATTTTATTTGCTGATAATTGACTGATTTTTTTTTTGCAGCAGATACACAGATACTTGCTAGGAATCATTAGATTCCCTTTGTTGTCGAATGGGGTCCCAGGTAGATTGAGACCCTCTGCACCATTGTACGACTACAGAAGGAGATTGCATAAGATTATTTACGAACCGCTGTTAGATGTGCATATCTTTGCAGTGACCCACCAGTGCTTTTATCATCTAATGTTCTCGTGTTTTGCTTCTCCTCCTCCTCTTCCTTAAGCAGTGCACTGTCTGAAGCAGAGGATCTTTTTCATCTTGGTTTATATGCCTGGGCTCTGTCTCACTTATTCAGCCTGAACTCTTTAAAATCCCTTATGTCTAGCTTAGTATTGCTGTGCTCTAATTAAGATACAAATATTTTTGGTAGCAGATGTAAAGTTACAACGCCCAGCTATTTAACACCTATTATATTGAACGTTTTTCTCTTACAAATCACAATAGCTCCTAGTTTTATTTTGCCAAGCAGAATAAAGGCGTGGAAAATGATGCTTCATTTAGTGTTGAAACCTCAAGGGCTGATGGACTGCAGTGATGAACCCAAGTGATCAGACTGTACCATTGCATCTGAGCTTTAAATATTTATTTGTTATAAATAAAAGTATGGACAAGTAAAATAAAAGATTACTTAATGCGCATACTCTGGTGCGTTCAAATGCAGCGTGGAGGAGGCGAAAACAAACAATGCCTTAACTTCGCTAATTGTATGCACGCATGGCTGCAAACAACTAAGCTGCGGCAGGGGAGCTCACGGAGTGGCAGCTCGTCTGTGGAGGCACAACAGCTGGTGTGTGCAGTCCTCGCTTGCTCCTGGTGTGAAGAAAAATACATTACTTTTAAGATCCTTTCTGGCTACATGGGCTGATGTGTTCTACTTTGTAGCGGGCCAGTGGCACACAACAGGCACACAAGCCATCAGCTGTGGCTGGCTGCAAGCACAGCGCTGCACGTCTCGGTGGGGTGACTACTGGTGGATGCAGGTGGATGCCTGATACCAGGAGCTGGAAAACCTCACCGAGCTGACCAGCAAGGATGTGCTCAGGGTTACAACACCCCTACTCAGATTTTCCTTACACAGGTGCAATATCTGGGTCAAAGGTTTCATTGTCCCCAGTCAGAGCAGACCAGATTCATAAGCATCCCGAGCTTTTTGCATCTGCCTGGCTTCCCCTCCCCGCCCTGATGGTGCCAGCCACATAGAGAGCTGAGCATACATTGGGGGCTTTCCTCCTCTGGTTGTCCTCCTGTTCCCTGTAAAATCTGAGCTGTGCCAGTGGTGTTTTCCCAAAGTTTCCCAGAGGGCCTGCTGGAAGATCAATGCCCCGGCTCAGCAGGTGCAGCAGGACTCAGAAGCAGGGTGCCTGAATGCAAAACTCGCTGCGTACGCTCCCGGAGCGGTTGAGAGAGCTCTGCTGTAGCAGAGGGGAAAATACAACTCCCCTTCTGAAGCCGTTTTCGGTTCTTAGTCTGATCTGTGAAGGGGACAGGGTTTGTGCAGACATTTGTGTCTGTCAGTCCATCCCTATGGCGATTCCAGTCAAATCTGACTGAAGGCTGCAAGCCTCAAACCGCAGCGTGTTCCTCTGGGAGTGGTGGCCATAGGCATCCCGGTGGAGGAGAGACCCCAGGGGGGTCCCCCAGGATGGAGAGCCAGCGGGTGTTTTCGCTGACAAAGGGACACGCAGGTGGCACTGGGTGGACACCTGAGCAGGATGGACATGGGAGGGAGCTGGTGTTCTGAGGGCGCCAGTGACAAGAATCAGTGGAGGATGAAAAGATGGAAACATGGCTGTGGTGAAGGGGGGCTGTAGTTTGTGGGCTGAAGGGAGGGGATTGAGGGTAGTGATACGTATGGTACCAGGCTGCATTGGTCCTGTCATTGGGCAGATGCCCGTTGTGCTTTGAATTGCTGGTTCTCTTTGGTTTTGTTTGTTCTCATGTGCCCATACGGGATTGCAGTTAGCAACCAGTTAGCAGCAGCAGTGAGAACCAGGTGTGGGTAGGAGCGAGCACACATTTCCAGTCCTTGTTTTAGGTGGCGCGTTGTGTCTTCGGCTTCTAACAGCGGGCGCCTTGACTCTGTGTTAAATTCTTCCGGTTCGTCCCCACCCTGACCAGTACTGTAGCCCTGAACTTGCAAAGATTTCACCAGGGCCTGCTGAGAAGTCTTATGGAGGCTTAACTGGAGAGCAGAGCTACCTGGCTGAACTGAAAAGCAGAGTATACCTCAGGATAACCTACACAGCATGGGGGGTCAGTGTGAGGCAGTGGCTGGCTGTGTGCCTGAGAGATTCAGCAGGGTGTGTGGGATCAGTGTGACTGCATGGGGGTTTCTGACTGAGCAGTGTGCTCTGGAGTGCTTGCATTTTACTTCAAGGTTTCTAAAGTGGCCTGTTTTCTTATTCCTACAGACAACTTTAGGTACACGTGTGACATTTGCGGGAAAAAATATAAATATTATAGCTGCTTCCAAGAGCACAGAGACCTGCATGCCGTGGATGGTGAGTACTATTTTGACACTTAGACACCTAAACTAAAATGAGGAGTGGTTCCTCTGTTGCCCTGGGGAAGGCAAAATGTGGTCCTGCAGGATCATGCGGCCCATGATGTGCAGGACATGTCGCAGCGTTCCTCGCTCGCCTTTGTCAGGGGAGGCACAGTCTGCAGACACTGCAGGGAGAAGTCTGTTGGGCTTGATTCTCTTTGCATGCATCAAAACAACACCCTCTGCTGGGACCTGCGGTCCTTGCAGTCCTCCCTTCTGTATTAAGGTTCGTGGTTAAGACGGATGCGCTAGAGCGGAGTGCCTCAAGGTAAATTGTCAGTCTGGCTACTGCCTAGGCAAGAATTGGTTGCTTTTTGGTTTCTGACTTCACAGGTTTGTTCCTAACATGCCCTTCTGTGAGAAACCACGTTTCAGAGTTGAGAAACGTTGTTTCATTCTTGTTAATCACTGTGGTAGGGAAGCGATACAGTTGTCAGGCTGATTTTTCCTTTGTGAATGTAGATGTGGTCTAGGCGGGTGACACTTAGACAGAAGCAGACATCCTCGTCCAGAAGCAGTGCATTTCTTTTTTCTATATTGAGGGGAATAGAAGCAACAACATACTGTCTTTGGCTTGGCTATCTATTCTTACAGGTCATTTAAAGCTCCTTAACTTGGAGCCCACACCTACTCCAAACCCTCACTGCACATGCTGTGAGCATGTCGGTGTTGCTCCTCACCTGGCCGAGGAGGGAGGCCTGGCAGATTTTTAGGTAGAGACTGCTTGGGAAGCTGAAAGTTCTGGTTAGCTGGAGCATCTCAGAAAAGCAAGTGGATTTTCACAATAAACGTTTTGCAGTTTTTCAGTGGAATATGTGGACATCTAAATGTGCTCAAAGAGCAGCCAGTGTTCTCTTGCAGTACACCATGACACGCTATCGTTCTTGTGCAGGGACCTAAAATTAAATTAGCGGGGCTAAAAGTCACTGTGAGATGGACATGTCTGCTCCTGTCAGAAGTGTATCTTCATAGCTATGGTTCAGGGAGTGCTACCTTGGCTTATGAAACAGCTTTGGAAACGGCTTCCACTTGTCTTTTGCAAAGACACTGTTCATCGTGGTTCCACCGAGGGGGTGGTAGTGTCTCAGCAAACACAAGCATGAAGCAGTTGTGCACCTGAACATCACGTGGGGCTAAGTCTGTGTCAGAACAAAGGCCTTGAGAATCTCTGTGTTTTAGGGCTGGGCATGCTCAAATAGTTCCTGCGTGGATGCTGGGAAGAGGAGGGACTGGGGCACAAAGCCCGTTGTATTCTGTGGGGCTGAAATATGCTAAAGCGGTATGTGAAATACAGGAGGAAAACAAGGCCATTTAAGGATTTAATTTCTGTTTTGTTTCTTCCCCTCCTTCTTCTATTCTGTGTTAGTTTTTAGTGTGGAAGGTGCCCCAGAAAACCGGGCAGGTAAGCTGTGATCCTTTGTGTGCTTTATTTCACAAACCTTTTCAAGCATTCAGTAATTCAGGTACAGCAGGTCCAATTCTACACTTGTAAGAGGCAAGGGAGTTTTTTCACTGATTGCACTAGGAGAGGAGCATCCTCTCTGCCTCACCTGGTGTGTACAGCCAGTAGGTTAATGCCCAGCCCTAGTAGATACCAGGCTTTTGTTGTACGTACAATTTATCAGGCTTCTGAAAAATCAAAGAAACAGGTGTTTCATGTCTCTGGTGATGTAGTGAATTGTTCAAGGCAAAGTTACATTATTTTATAAAATGGGTTGGGTTCTGATTTGCTTCGAGCTGTGGTGTTAGGTGGTAGAAATTCACAGGTCAGTGTTTGGTAGCTGACTTGCTTGCAGACTGCATTACTGTGGCCACTTTCAGACATCAAAACATCATTAGATGGGAGATGCACTGGAAGAAAATCAGGAAATATAAATCAGGCTTTGAATTACCGGGCTGGAAAGGGGGTTAATATCTGACTGGAGCACCTGAGGTGGAGGAGGAACAAGTCAGACAGAGGGGTCATTGGGTTTGTAATTCATGTCTTGAAATCTTGTTACAGATTGAAATGTCATTACAGATGCAGGAGCATTCAGTGGCTATGCAGCTGTAGAAGGAAAACCTGAGAGGGTGTTGTCAGCTCTCTTGCTGGTTCTGTTCTCTTGCAGACCCCTATGACCAGGCCGTCATAGCAGCAGATGAAGTGAAGGAGGAGGAGCCGGAACCGTTCCAGAAGATTGGTCCAAGTATGACTTATTTTAGAGCTTCAAATATCAGAGGCAGCACAATGGTTTCAAATGTGGCACTAGGTGGAGTTCCTCTAGTAAAACCAGAATGCACTGCCTTATGCATAGATTTTGGGACCCTAGGAGTGCTAAAACACTAACCGTCACCAGCCCTGGCCCTGAGAAATGCAGCTTTGTGATGTTTTCTGTTCAAGATCTCAACTAAGAGAAGAGGAAAGAAGTTGAGGAGAAAAGCAAACTGGCAGTGATTAGAGAGGGTCTTAGAGGGTATACTGGCAGAGCTGACAGGTGACTGCATGCACACTGTCTCTGGTGGGTTCTTCTAACAGATCAGGGTGCAACCAAAGAGATCAGAGGACCAGATTTTGCCCGATAAATTTTGGAAACAATTGATTAACCCTGGATTTTACTTTGGCTTGTAGCTTCTTATCAGTTCTGTTCTTCCCAGCACTGGCAGGAACGGGAGGTGTCAGTGCATGGGTACGCTACCTTATTATTTCAGGTACCCCCAAAACATGGATTGGCACAGAAAAGTGCATCCTCCTGAAGACAAATAGACAATTCCAATATACATTCTGTAATTAAGACTTAAACTTGACAATTCTGTTCCCTCATATGACTAGCCCTGCTGTCCATTCGTCACAAGCTGTCTGTAACCAGAAGACAAAAATGTGTTGTCTATAATGTAGACTTCAGAAATGGATTCTCTGTTTTGTTTTGCACAATTACCTGCTGCAATTTCAGATAATCTCTTGCAGCTCGTTCAGTTCTACTGTAGCTGGTCCATCAGTCTGAGCACTGGCTTTAACTGTTGCCTTTTTGGGGGAAAGGGATGTGTGAATTATAGAACAGATGAGATCCTAGTGCATGAGGAAAATGCTCATGTTTTTTGTCACCTGGTCCGGTTTCTGTGTAAAGAGTCAGGAAGTCAGTGATTTTGTGAGAGGATGCTGCACTCTTTTCTAATTTTATTTAATGCATTTCATCTTCACAGAAACTGGCAATTACACTTGTGAATTCTGTGGCAAGCAGTACAAATACTACACTCCATACCAAGAACACGTGGCGCTGCATGCACCTATTAGTGAGTATCCTGCTGGAGATCTATTTCATTACAGACTGTGATTTACAGTGGTTGGTGATAAATGATGAGGGCTGCAGGAGAGGGTATCACTCTTGTGGATCCTTCCACCGGACCCTGTGGGATTGCAGCTGGCAGGACACAGATCGTGTGCTGACCAGACCACTGCAAAGCTGAGCTGACATCTCCTCTTAGAGGGGCACTGTTACTGTTAGGTCTATAAAGTCACTGAACTTTTACCAAAGCCCATTCAAATCCTTATGTGTTCCGTGGGGGTTTGATACATGATTTTGTTGTTTAACTGAAAGTTCCAGTACCTAAAGTATGTATAAAAAAGTGTTGCACAAACTTTTCTAGCCTCCCCTAAATAAATGAGTACATGCTGGGGGGCATCTTTCTTTTGAGCTTCTGAGAAACTATTGCAGACAGCGAGTTCAAACTGGTATTCAAAATCATGTAAATTACCTTGGCAGCTTACTACTAAATCACAGGCAATAAAATATTTATTTCAGGGAGCTCGGGAAAAGGCAGTTCTCAGCATACTACACGACACTACGATCTGCACTCTGGAGGGACACTACGATCTGCACTCCCCAGACAAAGGGGAGGTTGTAATGAGCAATTAAGTGTAATTCAGTGCAAAAGTCTAGTGAAACAATTGAGAGAAATTCTTGCTATGTGCTGGTTTGGGATGCTTTAAAAGCATGCAGAGAAGTTCTTTTCCCCTGAACTTCATGCTTCTTTTCATAGCATCGCCTTGTGCCACATTGCAATTTTAATGCTGTGAGCCAGCATGGTTGGTTGCTCTTTTGCCCACATTTGTCCGGCTGCCAGCATTTTGGCTGATGATGGGGATGGATGAGCTGAGTTCATTAGTTTAAGTCGTTTTTGTTAGCTGCTCATCCACAGCCAGCAGAGGGAGTGCATACTCCTTCCTCACCAAATTGAGCTTAAGTTAGACTTTAGAGTTACTCTAATGAGGCAGCTTCAGTTTTAGACATATGTAGAAAAAAATTGGGAACATAGTCCACTAGACCATCACTTTGAAGGTAGGTCAAGGCTTGGTGGCTCTTGACAGCTCCCATCCAGGTTCTCTGGGACATGGAGATGTACCAGGATGACGGTAGAAGGTGTGGGGCCTAGAGTATCTCTGCCACCACCCTCTCATAGTCAATCTGCTTATCTCCCATCTGCCCAAGGGAACTAACTTATGGTTGCACATGTAACAGTTATTCCTAAATATCCCTACACACTCAAACTCCACTTTCCAGAGGAGACAGCAGTCTTAACTCAGGTGTTTTCAGGTCCTCAGAAAAGCTGCTGGAGGTGATCAGTAGTAGATTGATCTATGAGTATAGAGGAGCCCATAGGCACTGAGACTTCAGTGTCGTTAGTCCACCCCTGTACAGATAATCAAAGAAACTTAGTAATTGTATAGCTAAGGAGCAGTATGCTATGATGAGTGTTCATAAAATCTCTGCTCAACAAGAACAGATTCTTACCTTCTCAGTACATCCCATTTGAAAGGGATTTATCATTAAGGATATCTCTCCACACTCCCAGCGATCTGTAATAATAGTCTGCAGCTGCTGGTTCCAGTCCAGGCTATCCAGCATACATGAAAAACACAGCTGTTCTTCTTTGAGAGGAATTTGCCTGAAGTGGGCCCTGCGGGTCTGACTGCAGATACGAATGGTCCATGTGGATACTGCCCTTCTTCCTGAGCAGAGTGCAGCTGTAGGATCATCTGCTCAGCATGAGGGTTAGGGCTAGTGCCGTGGGCCTGATGTACATTTTTTGACTGCTAGAAGCTAGAACAGTCTGAAACTGCATTGTGGAAGAAGTCAGCCATTCACCAAGTGCCAGGAGAGCTGCTGAGATAAACCTGAACCCTAAAGGGTCAGGAGCTCCCCTGTATTAGTCAGGGATTTGCCAAGCAGGAAGCTATGGTTTTTCCAGTGGTCACCAGTTTTGGAGGAGGAGGCACATTGTTTTGAATGCTGAGATTGAAGCCATTCTTGCACCATGGTTTCTGCAGTAGCCTTTGCAAAGGAGAAAGAAGCTGTTCCCACCGAAGACTAGAACCAGCAGTCACTGAGAGAACAAGTCCAGTCCTTTCAGCAATTATCTATGAGGACTATGAGGACACATGAGATCAGAACAGGATAATACTGTCATAAGGTTTAAACCCTCCTTACAAACTTCCTTTTTTTTTTTTTTTTTTACATTTTTTTTTCCTCTCCTAGTTGCCATGTAAGCTTTATGATTTACAGTGACAAACTGCAATCCCTGATGAACATATGGGGTGTGATTGAGCTCCCAAGGCAGGCTGGCCAGTACGTCCTCCCAACTTGCTATGTTCAGACTCTGCTCTTCATTTAAACCAAGGCCCTGTGAGGTAGCTGCAAACACCTGACTTTTGATGCAGCGCACAACTAGCTTTTCTCATCCCCTAGCAACCAGAGGAAGTAAGAATGAGACTCTGTCTTTACCCTGGCCTTGTTCTTGTGGTTATATGGCAAATGCTGAAAAATTAGCTTTATTGGGGCAAGGAACACACTTCAGCATTACCAGTCCAGTTTTCTGTGTCTGCCTGAGTGCAAGCTTCCCTTCCGGAGCCTGTCTTTCTGGTTTTCTGTGATAATGAGTTAAAAGTTATTGAAAAGAGGCTAAAACAAGGACTCCTGCAGGGTCCCTGGGGCCTTCCAGGATAATTTTTGGTCAGTGCTACTGGATACCTGCTGTCTGAAAAAGTGCTCTGCTGTGGGGTTCCCTGGAATTATTAATGCCAAATACCTTCTTCAGAACTCCCCTTTTGTTAGTGAGGAGAAAGAGTTTTTTCCTGTGCCTAGAACTGGGTTATTACTCTTCTAAAATACTGATTTTTACAATGTTTCTATCAGCCAAGAGGTCTATTCACTCTAGGAAGGGTGTTTCAAAAAAAATGGATTGTGGAAATGGATTGTAGGCATGTTCGTTGTCACTGGTATAGAAATGTCTCTGAATGGAGGTGCACATGAGGGAGCGTTCAGAGATTTCTTTCTGTCCTCTCACAGCTCTATCTGCTCTGTAATTTGGAACATTTGCAGGTGGCTGTGCTATTGTGGATGCAGAGAAAACCTAGTAGGGCCTTTGGGACGTGGACTGGTTAGAAAAGCCACCGAGATTGTTTTAGCTTGCTAAGTCCAGGAGTGTGCACTCTTCTGGTAACTGCAGGTATGGCAACAGACTCCAGTCATGGAAGCATGTGGTGAGAGCTCTAAAATCCGCACAGCTATCCACATCCATTCCTTCCAGGATGAAAATCTGAAGTGATGTTAGGGCCCTGAGTGCTCTAATAAATCTGGATGGCCCTAGCTAGCCTCACATAGGGCCTCCACCCACACACCCACACACAAAACCCCTATGTCAGCTCAGCTGTTTTAGTCTGCCTGTGCAACACTACGGGATATCAGTCTACAGCTCAGTTGTAGACATGTAGATCTGGACCCTGGCTTGTAGACCTCTCAGCTTGACCTCAACCCTGCCACATCACTCTGGACCTCCTGCTGGGCTGTGGCTAACCCTGATTATCCTCATCAGACCTGATCCTGCCTCTGACCTGTGAATTGACTTGTCAGCTTGACCACAGACATCCCTCATCACCAAGAACTTGCCTGATAATCTGGACTCTTGAATGAACCTGGCTTCCATCTCTTGGCTGCTGTGCTCACCTTCTGGAGGCTGTAGGATGGGTTCTGGCTAGCGAGGCCCCTGCCCTGCCAGCCCCGTGGCTGTGCTTGGCTTCTGAGGGGACAGCCAGACTGCACCATGAAAAAGACTCCCTGCATCCAGCCTTTCTGCACCATGACACCTGAGAGGCTTACAGTTCATCAGGCCTGGCTGCTAAATTACTTTTCTTGTTGTAAAGGGCACTGGATACAATTTGTTCATTAAATTTGCTTACACACTTGCAGTGCTTCTTAAAGACAGCTGCCATCATGGATTTTTCTCTTAAGGAAAGCAATCCTTTTTGGTAGCATGTCATGTTTCCACTTAAGTCCTACCTAACAAAGAAAAAAGAAAAGATCCAGATTCAATTTGTGTGTCTTTGCTTCCTCCTTTTCAGTGAGTGAAACTTGTGAGTTTCATGTTTTTTCTCACTCTCTAGACACAAAGTGCTTTAGCAACAGACTGCGCAGGCCTGCATTTGTAATACAACAAAAACGTGTTTGTATAGAGAAGCACGTTAAGAATTTGACAGATATGAGCATAGAATCTTTCTTGTGGAAAGTTCTGTTTCCAATAGGGGAGGTCTCCACTCAGCATATGGAATTTTAAGCCATTGCTAAAGAATCCTTTTCCATCATGTTTATTAAGGGGAGGTTTTTCTCCAGATGTGATTGCATAATTCCATCCAAACCATCTGAATGGCTTTCTTGCCGTACTTCCTTATCTGTCCTGACAAAAAGTTTCTGAAGAAATGTGATACACAAATTATTAGCCAGAACTTTTACCCGGAATAAGCTAAGTTACTCAGAGAATCTGATAACCTTCTCCGTTGTGGTGGTAGGGAACAACAGAGAGTTAATGTCTTCCTGATTCTCTTTGGGACTGTTTATATACCCAAAGAGTACCTCAGTTGCTCTAGCCACAGCATTGCCCTGAGTGCACTTCTACAACCATTGTGACCATGCACTGAAACTACCAAGCTCTTTTTTCTGCTGCCAGGGAGGAGTCCCCTGTCTTTTTATTATCACCTGCATTGTCTGTCTTCTTTAGTACACAGTGTGCACTTCTGTGCCATTCTGTGTGGATATTGCATGGTGCACTCAGTTTAGTTTAACAGCTGATTGGAGATCATCCAGTGAGTCTTAATCTCCATGTTAATTCTTTTTCTACTAGGTGTTGTATCATTTAAAAACTTTTTAATGAAGTTTGGGGTGTTACTCAAGGTCACTGATTAAAAAAGGGGAAAAATAAAGAACCAATGCTTCTCTTAAGTTTGATATGGTGGAGATGCACCAACAGCTGAAACTTTTCTATTGCCCTCCCTTTTCCAATATGGCAGCCTCAACTGGAGCATATCTCAGAATATTTCTGAGAAAGTTTAAAAATAATACTCTGTAGCAGCAGTTATGGGATCATCTGTCCACAATGCTGTCTCCGGTGTTGCTGTCTACCTGCACATTTTGAGGCAGGAGGGTTTTGTAGCCATTCAGCAATTCAGTGTTTTGATTTGTGGAAATGTCTTGAACTTGGCCTTTTCATCAGCCTGAGGCAGTGAGTTCCACAATGAAGACTTCTTATCAAGAGCTGAACAGAAGAGCTACATGATTGTCTCTACATATGTTGCTTAGTCTTCAGAGGGAATTTGTCATCTGGTGAGCTAAATTCTAAAACATGTTTTCAATGAGTTACTAGCATCCTCAGGACTGCTAGTACTAATACTCTTTTGTCTGGCTTGCCTCGCTGGCTCAAACTCTGTCTCTGCCTAGTGTCAGATGGAGCAGCTTTCTCTCTGGAGCCTGAGTTTGAACTGTACAGCTGGAGAGCGAGAGGACTAAATCCAGGTCTCCTGCTACATCACAGGTTTGAGACCAGTCAGCCTGATACAAGCCATGACATCGTATTTGTTTAAGTTGGGAGTAAAAAGAAGTCATTTTAGAGGTCTTATTGCATTCAAACTTCTTCCTTCAGATCGCACAGAGGGAGCAGGGTTTTGCAATGACCCGCTGTTTCTGCCATTGAATAGTTGGCTGATTGCTTCTTCTGTTGGTATAGATGGAGAAAGAAAGCAACAGTTGGTAGGAACGGGCATAGTTGGAAACTAAATGACACATAAGCAGGAAATTGTCATATCTGACTACATATGTACTGGCACTTTGGCAGCAACTGGAAGAGAATTATCCATGGAGATAAAATTAAGTCTAGAAAGCAAAAGCAAGCCTTCTGCCTATTCAGCTGGTCAGAGACCAAGCAGAGAAGTATCTTGACCTAAACTGTGAGAAAACTTAGTGTAGACTCTCCCACAGAAGTACACTAAAACATTTTTAGGAAATGTCATCTTGGATCTCTCTAACAGATCAAATGAAACAAAAAAAAATTCCTTTGAGTATCTGTTTGCAGGTTGCTTTAAAAGTACTCATCATCACTCTGCCATGCTGTTGACCTCTGGCAGGAAAAGATGAGAGCAATTCTATAATGTCTCATGGGATTTTGGAAATGAGCATGCAGTCCCAGCCTCAGACTTTTCTCCTTGCCTGCTTGAGAGACTGGTTGTAGTGCCGCTGTGGCAGTCCATGGCTGAGAACTGCTAAATGTGGTTAAGTGTTTCTGAGTTACACTATACGGGATTAGCAGGTTACTGGCGTTAACATCCAGTTGTAGGCATCTCGAAATATCACCCAAGTACAGAAATTGCTGCTAATGAGCTTGGGTTGTGGGTAATGTGAACCCTGTTCCTTAGTGATTCTTGGCAGATGGTTGGAGTGGGTCTTGACTTAAGAAGCCATATCCAGATTTCCATGGAAGAAGTCACCAAGAAATGAAGGGGGGTTTTAGGTTGGTTCTCTGTTTCTGCGTTTGTTTGTTTGTTTGTTTGTTTTTTAATCAATGAGGCCTAGACAAAGGGCTGTCCTCCCAAGAGTTTTTCATATGACTTTTGGCATTGAAAATTCCTGGTGATCCTCACTGTGCATTGCAGAGACCAAAATATAGGTCAGGTGTATTCAAAGAGCACACCCCAGTAATATACAGAACTTTTCCATGTGCCACCAGCATTTCTGTGGAGATGGGGACCAAAAAGTCCTTCATGATGTGCAGGATGAGAACTCTGCTTCATAATTCCTTTCCATTACAAGCAGACAGTGCCATTTGCTTTATATTGTTAAACAGACAAGGAACGTAGCCAGGGTTCTCTAGGACACGTGCAAGGCTCAAGGAACAAAGGTGTAAACCTCTCCCTGTATAGAGCTCTGACTAGCACATTAGAAATGTTTTAACAAAGTCCAGCTTCTTCCTGACACAGAAATGGAGCACAAAGTTGCAGGTACATCCAACCAGGCCATGGCAATCAAATAGGAATCCTAGATGGATGGGGTGATTCCTACTGGAGTAGGAATGGGTTGGTCATGTGGCAGTTAAAGGTGTGGAAGGGAAGTAATAAGCTTCAAGAATCTGTCCCCTCGGGTGAGTGGGGAAAACAATTTTGTTACTTGGGATCAGTGGATCCACAGTTGCTGCAGGTCCCCATGCAAGGGATTCGTGAGCATGGCTGTTAGAAAGCAACCCTCCCAGAAGGCACACGGTCTGGGAGCTGACTGACTGTCCAGGCACTAGTTCTGAGTGTTCATATCCAGAGTTCTCTCGATCTCCACTCTTCGTGGCAGTGAAGACACAGGGGAGCCAATCCAGCAAAAAAACACCGTCTTCAATAAACCGATGTTCTACCCTCCTGCACCGCACCCCCTCCGGTGTCCCACCGGCATCCCAATCCCAGATGTTCCGCGCTCCAAATTCTGGATCCCCAGGAAGCAAGGCCATCACAGGTACCAATTGCCTTTCTACCATCAACTTTCATAACTGCTTAGTGTCCAATCCTGCCATGGGTTGGCTTTTTACCCTTCCTGGACTCAGTCTGCTCCATCCATGACTGTCCCAGAAAAGCTCCTCCCAGAAGCAGTTGAGGGGATTAGATCCTTTGGCACAATATAAATAAAAATTCAGATCAGCAGTAGGTCTTCATAACACAATGACAAGTTTTTGTTTTTTAAAACATCGTGGTAACCACAAGGTACAAAAGACCCTGTTTCAAATCCTGGTGTCACAAACAAGCTTTCTGACAAGGATTGGCTTTAGTAGTTTGTCGGGTATAGAGATTTTTGTTCATTTTTCAGCTTTGTTTGGCTTTTAATTTTCATTTCTCTCAAGCAGATATCTTCAGGGTTAAGCCTGGGCCTGGGCAAATGAAATGGAGTACAGGTGTTTTCACAGTGCTCCACTCCCCACAGGAACCACTGGGAGATAATATGGGCTCCAGCAGCAGAATTAATGGGACAGAACAATTACAGAGGTGTCAGAAAACTCAAGTTAAGGTGGATATTCCCTTTGTTTCCTCCTTCCAAACAAGATCAAATTAAAAAAAAATCAATAAATAGGATGAGAGACATAGTATTCACATGGGATTGGTAGATAAGTTTTCTGTATCAGTACAGGAGAAGGGCAGGTTAATCAGCTGTTTAAACACCCTTGAATAGTCTGGCATGGACAGATCCCGAGAAGTAGAGGTGGGAGAAGCCACAGGATGCTTCAAGAAGCCACAAGGGTGCTTTTTGTTAGATGACACATGTCCACAGCTACCAGACGTTGCAGTGTGACCTGTCTTTTTATATCTTGTGGGTCCTGAAATTCCATATTGTTATTGCACATCCTAAATATTAATATGATTTTATTACTGATTTAAGGTCTATCCAGTTCAGCCAATTTAGGTGTTCAAGCTGAGCAACCTTTTTCATTATTTATGTAAGCTTGTGACAACTTCTTCCAGTCTCATGTCTCTTTCAAAAGCAGAAAGAGCCTAACTGGGAGTCTCCCAGAGTCCATATTCATCTGAGCAATACCTGGGAGATAAGTTTTATACAGGGACATTTTTCCCCACTACTTTAACCAAAAAGAATATTAATGCATGGGATAAACAATTTGAACTGTTCTCTTCCTGTATGTAGGAAGGAATTTCATGATGCTTGAGCCTGGTAGATTGATCTTCAAGAAAGAATATTTTGTCTGGGGTTCCTAGCATATCTATCTGGTGGCGTGTTTTCCATGGTGTCTTTCAAGGCAGCTTCTTGTACAAACACAATCTGAGTGGCATTTGAATTTCTGGCACAAATGCATTGACCATAACACCTATCAGGAAGACAGTCTTCAGAAGGGATGCCTTCCGAGTGCTGCAGTTAGAAGTGTTTCATGTGGGCCTGGATAATACCAGAGATGGTGGAATACCACTCCACTGGTGGTATTTGGATTTCATAGCCACTTAGTGGGTTGGCAATTACTTTTCCTAACAGAGAATTTTGCTTCACATGCAAAAGTTTCAGGTACAAGGAGGAGAGAGACAACTTGTGTCAGTTGCCATCTCTAATGTGGGAAGGACAGAATGAGTTTAAGGAGATGCATTAAACCCTTTTTTTTCTTATAGACAGACATGGCAAAATAAAAAGGATTGGGGATAAGGACAAAACCACCATGCAATTTTTTTCCAAACAATTTTGGAGACCTCCAACTCACTTTCACTTGTGACATAAGCCAGGATTTGAACCTGGGTCTCTCTGGGGGTAGGTTGGCCAAACCCATTTTGTCATGGTTTTATTTTCTCACTAACTTGCTGGTTACTTAAGGTCACTTGTTCCTATTATTTACCTGTTGAAGGGGATAGACTAGATAATGTATCTATCTATTTTTCAGCTGTTCTATGTAGTTATGTTTGATTTGATTACCAAGTTGTCCTATTCTGCATATGAGAAAGAATCAGGAATGTAGTAGAGAGTTTGAGGAACCTGCTCGGCACTGGAATGGTCCACTAGGGATTGGCTGGGCCAAAATTTGTGGTCTGGGAGCTTCATGCTGTTCAGGTCTTTTGGAGCCACATCAGACATACAACCCTTGTGTCTGAGCCATGAGGGGGCCATGAGGTGGCTGGGGCATCCACACAAAAGTCAGGACAACAGTGCCGACTGCTCTACTGTCTGCAGAAACACAAAGTGGAACAATTATCTGAAATCAATTTGCAGCAGTTCCTGTCATTCCTGAATTAAGTATTTCTTTTCCCAAATACCCTCCCTATACAATTTGTATGCTGCTCAGCCCAGCAGGGCTGTGCTAGGCCACATTCAGGTGATCCCATTGGGTGACACTGGACTTCATGAATGAGTCCACATATGGCAAGACTCTATGCAGCATAGACCATACGCAGTAGTTTGGCAAGTTCACCTTTCATTTTACTGATCTCTAATTGACCCTTTGAGTCATTACAGTAAATATACTCGCCCAGATATTGCAAACCCAGTTGAAGTGAGGTAAGACCTGACACTCCTTGTACTGTTGAACTTGGGCTAAGGAACACCAGCTTGAGAAAGATGGGTGGCACCTCAGATGTGCTCTGCGGTGACATTTTAGGACACTTCAGCTATTGCCAGGGTCACACAGCCACCTCCGCACATTGAAGGAGTAGTCCTTCCGCTGTGGTTACTGGGAAGTGGTTCTGCTCCGGTGCTGAATTGTGCCAGCCACAGGGTGCAGAGGAGCAGGGCCTGCCTGCATGGCGTTGTGTAGTGGTAAGGTGAGCTCACTGTAGGGAAGCACGGGAGGGCAGGAGATCCACCACAGCTTTTCCAGACATTGTGGGCAGTCTCTGAGACAGCCGTTCAGTCCTCCACTTGAACATTTCAGGGAGGATGTTAAGGGAAGGAGTGCAGATGACTGGGAAGCATGGGGAGAGCTGATGCAGGGATTCATTAGGTGACACTCTGAATGTCATAGTGAGGACGTGAGTTCAATCTGCAGGCCTAGTCACCTGTGGCAGAAGCTTTGAGGGCTGCATATTGCCTTAAGGAAGAGTAAGATAACAGTGTTTTGGTTTTGGTTTAGTTTTGGAGGGGAGAAAGGCATGACCCTTCCAGTTCAGTCAGGGCTGGTACTCATAGGCTCTGTAGGAGCTACTGCAGAACACCTCAGACAGAAGGCAATAACAAAAAAAATCTACCTGTTATCTTTTCAATTAATCTGTCCCATTGTCCTCCAAAGCAAGGTATTTCACTTTTTGGCCGTATTCAGGGTATGTGATTACATGGCACAGGGAGCATGTCGTCTGCCTCTTTTTGTTATAGTCACTTGTCCAGTATTGACCAGTCACCATCCCTGCTTTATTCTCCACCCAGCAGAAAGTGCTTTCAGCAGGAGGGTGGAAGGCAAAGCGCAAAACAACTTTGAAGAAACAAACAGCAATTCTCAGAACTCCAGCGGTAAGTGTGTTCACTCCCTCCTGCTGTACCTTACCACGATCCTCTCCAGGGCAGTACTGAGCTGTGATTGGTGATTATATATCTGGGGAACCTACTTTAAGCTTGCAGACAGAAAGCCTTACTGGGGTGCTGTCATCTTGTCAATCCTCCCCAGGTTCCTGCCACTCCAGAGCCTGTACAAATTATGCTCCGGGGATTCTGCTCCTAAGTTCTGGTGCTTTACCATAATTTTTTCAGTGGGGAACAAAGATGTAGAGAAGGGGGAATATGGATGGAGATAAAGCAGTACTCATTCTTTGTGTGTCAGTGAAGGACTTGAGAAGCAAAACCATTGGAATATGTAAGAGAACTCTGGGGACCATAAATAGAACAGCAGTGAGCCTATTACTGTGATGCTCACTGTGGCAATATATTTACAAATCACTGTAACTGAAGGCCAGCTGTTTGTGAATTTGCTATATGGAGGTCACAATATATGAGATGTGTAGATGTGAGACCAGAATTTACCCCACTTCTGGAATCTCCTTTGAGTTTTAAGTCCAAGTGGTAGTAACTAAATATAACCACTTGCCTAGACAATCTCCTAGACACCATTTATACAGTCTTCTTTACAAGATTTTCATCGTGCTTATCTATCCTCCTGCCTTCAAGTGGGACATTGCCATTCTCTTACGCTCCCTAATTGAAGCTTGACAGACAAACCAGATGTATTGTAATTTCAGTGATAATTGTAATTTCAGAGATAAATAATATGCCAGTAGAAAAGGCTGGCCTCCCTCCATTCCCATTCAAGAGTACCAAAATACATGGTGTTCACAATGCTGCTAGCTGGAATGGACAGGTAAGGAAAGGGATTTCTCCCTGCAGCAGGTTGCATAGTGTCTGCCTTGGGGGTTTATCTGCCTCTGAAGTAAATGAGGGGCCTGTACAACTGTGTTAAAAGGGAATGGAGTGGTGTTGGAAAACCCACATGCGATAGCAGAGTGGGTGATAGTGAATGGGGAAAAAAAAAATGTTACTGAAATGCTATGTGTTTTGTTTTGGGGAACAATCCTGTACTAATCGAAGCATTCACCACAATTACAGCTGTTCATTCGGGGACAGAAAAACCTAAAGAAAAGAGATGTAAGCAGAATCCATCAGGTGAGCTTGTCTCTGTGTTTCAGGCCCTTATACTCTCTAGTCCTGTTCCACTGGTGTAGCAGCAGTCAGGAGAGCTTAGGGGCTGGACAAGTCTGTCTTCAGTCAGACAAATAGGGCCGTTAGACATGACAGAAGACAGATGTAGTTCACTGACTGCCAAGAGTTGTTAGCCTGACTTGCTGCTCTGAAAGTGGCCACTTGCCTCTCAGCAGGCCTGCTTCCAATGTCTTGTCTTCTGTGGGTAGTATGAGTGCTTTGTCTGAAGGATTTCAAAGCCTGCATGTCTTAAAAACAATATACCATTTGGGCTCCTAACTCCTCTGGGGCCCTTTGAAAACAGCAACCTTAGATTGTTTCTTTTTTTTCCTGTCAAACCCTGTAGAGTCTATGTCATTATGGACGAAGGACAGAATTATCTCCATATCAAATAGCTTATCCCTAAAGCCAAGAATGCTGCATGGTAAAACCTTCTGGCTGCAAACATGCTCATGATAAATGGTTCAGAAGTGGAAAAGAACCCATAGCATGGAAAGGGTTCCAGGAACCGCTGACAAGAAGTACACAGAAAAATACAGAGTGGCTGTATTGAATAGTCTAAGAATTTAGTTCTGCCTGAACTGCTATTAAATACTGATCCATTGTTGCTATGACACATCTCACAGACTCTCCCTACCATCTCCTTGTACAAACTCACATCACACTCCTCCTTCTGAATCTGTTTTCTCCAACATACAAGTAACAGCTCACAGTAAAAAACAAAACAAACAAACAAACAAACAAAAAACGCAGAAATTCTTACAAACGGAGTAGTGAGTTTAATACAATTTTTTCATCTTCTGTCGTTGTTAGAAGTGTTTCTGTCTGCACCACAGCTATAGTCAGTTTATTTCAGTGGCTTAGTCTAGGGCCTGACAGACTGCAGGGGAGTTACAAAGTGCTCACCAAAACTGTTGTTTGAGCCAGGAAACCTGAGGAACTCTAGTGAGCTGCTCAGGACTGGTTAGAAGGGCGTTAGTCTGTGGTTGGAAATGCTTCTTTTCTTCGTTAGGCAGCTGACATACTTCTCATAGCCAGACTGGTGCATGGGGATATATAAACTTCTTCCCTTTTTTCCTTTGACTCCATCTTTGCACTGCTTCTTTAGTGTTCCATCCGGTGCTCTTTTTTCCAGCTCTCCCACCAAGCCATCACCTCTTTTATTTCTTCATGTTTCTCAGCAGTCTGAATGTTCTAACAGATAGCAGCCAACGTGGCCATCGGTATGTCCCACTGTGAACAACACTGGTGATTAGAGAGGCCATAGGAAGCTCTGTGGGCATCTGTGTGCTTGGGTGTCAAGGCAGAGCTCTCCATAACTTCATTTTTGAAGAGCTGCCATGTGGCTGTGTTGTATATGGGACAAACTCTGTGTGGCTCAGTGTTCACAAGTGTGATGTGAACTATTGGAGTAACTGGCATTGTCAGCTTGTCTTCTCTTGTGCTCCAGGTAGCAGAATTCACACAGGCAGGGAAGCAGCTGGTGGTAATGTGCTGAGAGTGACAGGATGGACACTGCCCTCCACTCTGTCTGCTACACATCAGCAAACTCTGCTGCTATAAAGAACAATCCCCAGGTTTGGGGGGTAAATCCAGGATCTAGTTGAGCAGCCTGAGAGCTGCATGGTTTGGCCTCATGGAATGCTTGATTCCCTGTAACATTTGCTTGTTTAGTATATGAGTTTTGTGTCACAGGCTCAGCAGTGGTGATAAAGAAGGTGACAGCATCTTTTTGGGCCACCCAGCTAGGTGTATTACACAGAGTGTCACCTTCCAAACTTGCAGTGCCACGTGTCCAAAGGAAAAAGACCATGAGGGGGAGGACAAGCAAAGCAAGGTCAGCAGCTAAAGCCACCTGAAGTGACTTGGAAGCAGTACTGTAGGGAGACCTAAGTGGGAGTAAGACAACCAGAATGGAAAATCAACATGTCTCATCTCTGCACTCCTTGTCATAGTGGATTTAGGTAACTGGTTTCCTTATCTGAGACATCTGTCATCTCACTGCCCACAGGCAGCAACAGGACCTGTTCTGCTTGGCAAAGCACTGCTTCCTGGCTGTATTTGAATCTGTCTACTCTCAGGTCATTTTGCCAGCAGGGTGTGATGTAGGCACAGAGTGGATAGAGAAGGACCATTTAGCTGCTGCCCACCTCCTGAAAGGGAGAGTGTCCTTTGTATTAGTGGGAAAGAGGCTCAACAGCCTCTTGCTTTTTGATAAAAGCTGGAAGTTTCACAGTGCTTTGAAATTACTCCCTGCTAAAGCATGCACAGGCAGGCTTGCAGAAGTCCCTGGTTACATGAAGCTTGTGATTATTCACTGCTGAACTAAGCAAGGTCCAGAAAACAGTGGCATGACCTGATTGTGAAAGATGGAGTTGGCTTGTTGAAATGCTGTTAATCATCTGAAGTGTAAAGGTGCTTTAAAGAAAACACTTGGTCGTGGTGGTCGTTTTGCTGAGTTTTGACGTGTAGGATTTTTCTGTACTAAATTCTCAAGAGGCCATAAAGTATTTGAAGACCAGTTTGAGAAGTATACTTCACGCAAACGGTATTGATTATCAGCCTGAACATGGTAAGGGAAAAGCCCTAGAAAAGGGCAAACCTGTGTCGTGTTCAATGGGGAAGGCTCGTTGCTTTCCTTTCTCTCCTCTTCCACCATGCGCACCCATAGCAGGCAGAGCAACGTTTGGCTGGTCCAGCGATGACACAGTGTGTAACCATCGGTGTGTTACTTTCCAAACCTGGATCTCTGTTTTCTTACTTCTTGTCTGACTTCAGAAAGCCTCAGGGACAACAGTTATCCTTAACTTAGTGTTCACAGGGTAATCCAGCCTTGATCTGCTGTTTTGGACTTAAAAGAGAGCTCCTTTGTAAAATGAAGAATTTGTGGTAACACCACCTTTAGGCCAAGAAGGATGATTGAAACTACAAAACTTGAGAAGATATTTTAAAAAATGAGGCAAAAAGGAAAAACTAAAGTTCTTTAGTTTAGATATCTTAAAATACTACCATTAAAAGAAAAAAAAAAAAAAAGGAAAGTGACAGTATTCACTGATGTCTAAATTTGGTAGACATTAATGCAAAAGATACAATGTTTAAAATTATGTAGGAAATTGGGAAATATTTTAACTTCAAGGTCGATTTAAGCTGTATAAATATGTCTCAGTTTCATCTGATGCATCAGGTATCTATTGCTTTTAGGAATTATAGTGAAATGTTAGCATTTACAGTTTTTAAAATGTCAGTGCTCTTAATTCATGTTTACACAAGATAGGTTTTTCTTCCAGAAGCATTGCAGTGTTTATTTCAGACTGGGTAGAGGGACAAGGAAAACGTGTTGTTCTATTTTTTTTTTTTTGAGTCAGTTCATGCCAAGTTGAGGCAAGATTAAGACAAGGAAAAAAAGATGATTTCCTCCCTCAGATTTAGAAGTAATAAATAAATAAATTTGAAAAGAATGAGTGCATGGCCAGATTTGAGCGTTTTCTGTTGAATGGCAGGAAACTTTGTGTTAAATGCCTTCCGCTCATATTCACTCATGGCCACAGACCTCTCTTCTCTGGTTTAGATATGACATGGAGAGTTAACATGGGAATTGGAGTGCGCGAATGCTGTTTTTTCTTTCTATTGGCTTGCTATCTTGCTCTAGAGCCTTGTTCACTGGATATATATATTTAAAGCACTAATAAATGTGTCTAATAATAGCCCTGGGGAAAGATGTTGGACTTGGTGTTGGATGGTTGGGCTTGATGACATTAGAGGTCTTCTCCAACCTAAATGATTGTATGATTGTAAATTGTGTGGCCGATGACAGTTCTGTGTGGCTTGGGAGCCTTGAGGAGGCTTAGCAGCTGCTGGTGTGCCAGGTTGCTGTGCAGGTGTCTTCAGAGAGCACCCAGCCAGCTGGTGAGGACAGCCCGGTAGCATGCCTTGTTCAGCATGGAGAAGGACCTGTTATTGCACAGGAGATAAGTTCTTCTGGGAAAGTGTGCTGTGGGGCAGAAGGAGCACTCTGTGCCCAACATCCAACACCCTGCGCACCACGGACAAGTGTCTCATTTTTGGGAAGGAAAGCTCTTCAGTGTGTGATAGAGAGCCAGACACCATTGCCTGGGGATGCTGCAATGCTTGACTTCCAGACTGAGCTTGCAAGAGGCAATTAGAAACGCCATGGATGGGTGTTTGTAGTCTACTGGCACTGCTGTGTTTGTGCTCTGCAGTACACAGCCCCTTGTCAGCACAGAAAAACTTGGAAATGAGAGTCAGGCTCCACTGAGGCTGGCTGCAGAGGAGTCTGTGGTGGGAGCTGTGGGGGAACGGGGCCAGGCAGTGAGGAGGGGGTGGGAGGTGTTTGTGGGTGGATAGATAGTGGGGGGCTGCTGTCGGCACTGTGCACCCAGCCGCTTGTCAAAGTTGTACGCGCTCTGTGGCACCGCGTGGACAGTCTGGGCCCACGCAACATTTGCTGTTCTTTGCACAGACTTTTCACTGCCAGATTTAGGCTGCATGCTTGCAGAAAGCTTCTGAACACATGGCAACAACACAGAGCCAAAGAGGCAGCAGGGCCAATGTGGCCATCTGAACTCCACAGTTCATTGTTTCATAGCCCTTTTGTAAAGACTCACCTCTTCAGCAACACAGCATGCAGCTTGGCTACATGTGAGATGAGGCACACGGAGGACAGGAGATGCACAGAGCCTTGGCAGCAGGAAAGTCCTGGGAAGTAAAGTGAGACTTGAGAGAGTAAGGTGAAATTCCATTTTCACAGGAATTCTGCACATGCAGACTTTTGGATTATTTGATGAATTAAAATTTTATCTCTAGTTTTAACTAAACTCATTTTCATTCATGGCAAACTGTAGACTTCCATGAATCTTTGTCTTAGAAGTATTTAGAAAATGTTTCAGCATCTTGAGAATGATAAATTAGTTTTCAAAAGCAGACAGTGGTTTTGGTACTCAAGCTGGACATTCCTGCTGGAGGCGGCTTTTGGAAATGGGATGAAAATCAACAGGGTTTTTCTAAGAATCACATATGAGAGACCTTTCAGAGTGCACTGAGGACAAAGTATGTTGCCATGGCAAAGGAAAGAGCTTGAGATGAAGAACTGGGGTCACTATGTGAAGGATGAACAGAAGATGCCAGCAGAGACCAGTAGGGAGTGAAGGGGAGCCAGGCAAGGGGAGCGCTAGAAGAAAGACGGCACGGTGATGAAATAGCTGAAAATGTAAAAGAAGGTAAATAAAGCATGCCAGTGAGACGAGATGAGCTGGGAAGGAGCAGTGTGGATATAGTGAAACAGGAGAGAGAAATGAATGTGAGAACTGTGCTGCTTGGAGGGCAGTTTCCTTCCCAGTGAAACATCCTGTGAGTTTAGGGGAAGCCTTGTGCTAGTGGCTACTTGGAAACTTGCCTGTAGGGGAATTGCAGAGTTTGTGTGCTTGTTCAGAAGCAGAGAAGAGTCCTTGGACTTCAGCAGTGCTCTGCCACTCCTCTGGCCAAGGTTACCACAGGCAGAGATGGCAGAAGGGAATACATTACGTTTAAAAGACATCTAAAGATCTGAAAGTGTCCCAGGGAACCAAGGTTTGAGATCTCTTCATTTCAGACTTGCTGAAGCACCTGAGATGTGCAGCATGTTCTGTTCACCCACCTCTGCTGCAGGAAAGGAGTCTCCAGCAAAGCAGTGGAGGAGTGGTAGCCCTGTGAGCTGCCCTGGCTGCACCACCAGAGCTCTTCTGGCCCTGCCTCCTGCTGCCAGCAACCTTCTGTTAGAGTTGTGACCTCTTTCATGTAGATTAATCACGTGTTAATTCTGGCACTTGAGACCTCTCCATCTGAGCAGTCTAGGCTCCATGAACAGCAGAGACAAACAGGTGCATCTGTAACACAAGTCATCTGACGCTGAAATCTGAGAATGATGGTTCGAACCCACGTGTGGTTTTCTCTCTGATAAGTACAAAAGGAATCTAAACACATTAAATTGGACCTCTTACATCATTTTACCACAACTGACAAGGTGGCTATGGATGATTTCAACAGAAAGAGCTAATCCATGTTTTAATTTCCCCAGTCGTGAAATGCCTTCGTGTGACCCTCAGCTGCCAAATTCCTTGCTTTTCTTCAGAAAACAGTTCCTTTAGTAAGATATTCCCAAACTTCTTCACTGCAGCAAAACACAGCGATAGCATCACAAGAAAATACAGTAAGTTAAATAAAGCATTTAACACAGCTCCACCAGAGGGCTGGGCTGTAGGTTCTATGAGAAAGGCATGGCAGAGTTTGTAACCTTACAACATAAGTATAGCTTATGTTTGTGGTTTCTTTTGTGTTTTCCTTATCAGTTTCCTGTAGCCATCTGATAAATTCTGTGTTTTGCTACCTAAGATAGACGTCTTACAGCTAAGTCAAGCTTGTGCTTTGCAGTATTTTAGCTCTTCCATCGTGGACACCAGTGCTTTTGTTTATGTGCTGTAGATTTCTTTTGTTTCGTTGATACAAGAATATGTTTTTCCCTTCAGAAGTAGATAAAAGTTTCTGGTACACTGTAGCAATAGGCTTTGCTCTGTGTGCCAGACATTTGTATGCAAAGTTTTTGATTGGAAAAAGACAAACATTTAGCATTTCTACTGATCTAAAACAAATTGCCACAGCATAAACAGTGGCAGTGTGCTGGTATATCTGGAAGTCTTGAAACAAACTGCAATGTTAAGATATCTCAGCCACTGTAGTTTGATATTACATCTGTCAACTAATGCATCGACCTAATAGCTGTTTAAACTGAGCAGCTGCAAACATCTGCTGCTAGCTTAACTGAGTGGAAAAAATGCATTTTCAGCATACAGGTTAGAACAGAACTAAACGTATCTCTTGGCTCATGAGGGAGCTCTGCACCCAGCTCTTTCTTGACTCCAGCTCATCCACATGGCTCTGGCAACACGGCTCTCCTGCTCCGCTCTCCGCCGTCTGGCACAGCTCTGATTTCTGTGCTTCTTCCCGTCCACCTCTGCTTACCCTGGCTGCTGACTGCTGCTGAGCCCAGTGGCACTTGCCATTCCCCAGTCTTGCTGTGCTTGACAACAGCCACAAAAAAAAAAAAAAAAGACATCCACATCCCCATGTGGCACTTCTCCATGTCCCAACTCCTGAGCAACAAGTTTTTTACAACCCGGTGCTCCTTGCCTTACTCAGGAAAGACAGCAGAGACTGGATTTTGACATAAATGGATGCAAAATGCATTCACCGTGCTTTGAGGCTTAAACAAGAACAAGGATAAGCATAAAACAGCCTGCAGCAGGCGTGAGCTGGTGAAGCCCAGTTGGTCTGCAGCCTCTTGAGGCTCTGAGCAGATTCACTGACACCCGACACACGCACGCACGGTGGGTGCTTTGCTTCAGTGCACGAGCAGCCCCGCTGCTGCCTGGGGCCATGTCGTGGCAGTGAAGCAAAGCACACAGAGAAACGCCTGACCCTGGCCCCGGAGCAGTCACGTGCCCGGCACTTTCCCACTCCCATCCTGAGCCCTGTGGGGCCGGCAGTGTGGAGTCACTGTGACGAGCACACGTGGGCTGTGGTGACACGCACCGGGCCCTTGGGCACTGCCCCGCTGCTGCACAGTCTGAAGTACGCACATATGCTGCTTCCCTGCATACTCTGTATAATTCTTCTGAACTGATTTCTCCCAAACAGAGCCTTACACCTGTGGAGCTTGTGGAATCCAGTTCCAGTTTTATAACAATCTCCTGGAGCACATGCAGTCCCATGCAGGTAAGCTGGGCACCTCGACTCGCTTAAAGCGGAGAGTTAAATTCTGCGCTGATGCCTGATGTTGACCCCGTTGTGTGTCAATAGAGCTTCCCGTGCTCACGGTTTCCAAAGTCCCAGTAACTTCACCTGCAGCAAAAAAGATACTCAAAGGCTGGAGCACACAGCAGCGGCTGCAGCAGCGTGAGGCTCAGGGTGTATCACAAACACTGCTCCTTTCCCTAGGAAGAGAGGACGTGCCATTCTAGCACATCAAACTGGTCATTCCCTTTACCCAAAGGTATCTAGGGAATGCTCATTTTGTAAGTGTTAATGATTCTTTCCTACAGCAAATGAAATCCCTCCTCCCACAATCAGGGTAGTACTCACTGAGGCAAACAAAGCAAAAGTGCTTACAGGGCAGCAGAGCCTTTGCCAACACAAGTCCTTTTCTGTGCTCGTGTCTCCTGGAGTTCTGCAAAGGACTGAAATGTGTTCTCAGAAGAATTTGCCATTTCAGCAGTTGGGTTCGTTCCCTTCTCAGTTATCTACAATAGAAAATTCTGAGGAGTAGTAATTCAACTACTTAGTTTCTAAGCCACCTTTTTTGTTTTCTGTCTCAACACAGAAGTTTTTAGCATTTCAAAGCCAAACCTGTTTCGAAGACAGCATTCAGAATATTCAAAAATGTAGAAAAAAACATATTTTGGATATAAGCAGATTTTTTTTATTTTCTTGATCAAAAATTCAAGTGAATTGATGCAGGTTTACAGATTAATTCACCTTTGGCAGACCTGTGTTCTCCAACAGACAGCTGCTCTGTTGTAGTATACATTCAATGCTTTGCCCTGAGTAATGTGGCATGGAAGGACAGATTCATTGAGGAAAAGCATATAACCTGTTCTGTAACCGTAAATTTAATCAAAGTTTGTATTTTCTTCTTTGTTTTATTTTTAGTCCTAATTTTAATGGCAGCATCCCTTGAGGTGTGCATGGTTCCTCAGTCAAGCTCAGTTCTTACTGGCAAATCTTAGTGAAGGCTCCACGTGTCGTTCAGCAGCTACTTTATTTATCATCTTTATAATGCCATGGATAGACCTTTAGGGTGACCTGTTGTAAGACAATGAGCCGAGTTTTATGGATGGTGTTTTCTGTTAGAGCATAAACTGGTTAGTGTGGAGTGCTCGCAAGCTAGGTTATGATGAGGAGCAGTGATGCTCCACTCAGGATTGGGCTGGTGTCATTCCTTGGTGTTGGGGTCTGGTTTTGCTGCTCATCAGTGGCAATTTGTGCTTGCTTCCCTGCCGTGTCCTGACTGTCCTATTCCTTGTTCTTGTCTCTGCTGGGGAAATGCAGCAGTGTGAGTTACAGCTCTTAGTGAGACTGAGGAGAGGAGCTGCAAAGGAGGGACCACGGCTAAGGTGCTGGGGGGAGAAGGGCAACTCACTGGCAAGCTGTCAAAAGTTTTAAGCTAATGTTGTCTGCAGCTTCTTCCTCCTCTTTTCTTTACAAATGACCAGTGGCCTCTGGGCTTGCTTACCTGGCTTGCTTTGAACATAGAACAGAGCCAGAGGGAGCAGGTGGGTGTGATCTGAGCCATGCATAGATACGCTTATATTACATGTCACCAGAGATACACTTACATTAATGGGTAAATCATCTCCCCAGCTTGGGGTTGTTCCTCTTAAACTCTGTGTTGTACACCTTTCCCTGCTCTGGTAATACACCGTGTTCTGCATGGCTGCTTCCCTACTGAAGTGCGTTCTCAAGGCCACTGCCCAAGCTGCCTCCCATGCAAGCAGTCGTCCCTGCTGTGGTGTCCCTGGGCACGGTGCTCACCGGGCTATGCACTCATGCCTCGTCCTTTGGGGAAAGCAGCAGCTTTTCTTCTAGCTCTGTGCAGCTGGAGGCGAACAGCACAGTATTTGCTGCTGTGGGATGAGAATGAAGAGGCGTGAGAACCTCAGACAGCCTTGGTGAGTATCTGGTTCTGGAAACCATACTCAAGCAGAGCAGCAGCAGAGATGACCCAGGGTGTGCAGCTACTCTGGACACAGATTTGTTGCCTTTTAGTCAGTCAGAGCTTGCGGACTGGCACATCCGAGAAGCAGCATCAGCACAACGTCTGTGCCATCTGGGGAGGCCAAGACCTTACCGGTTAGCAGAACTGGGGGCAGAGGATTTGCAGTGGGGACACTGGCACAGTAGCCATTTTTAGCAGTCTGTGTGCTTGTGTTCAAGGAACATTTCACGACGGGGACATGGAGATCGAAAAAGCCCATCCATGTCAAATACTCCCTCATCTGATGTGGTTGGGACCCAGTTTAGCTTGCTGCGTCTGATGCAAAGGGCTAGTCTCTTGCAACTCAACGTGACCCGTCCACTGAGCCCCTCTCATAAGTGACCAAAGATAGGGAATGTGCAGCTGGCTTCAAGGAGCGAGAGCGGGGTTTTACTGGCTCTTAAGTCATTCAGAGGGCTGAGCCTGGAGGCTAGAAGGTAATAAGGAGAGATTATAGCTCCATAAAACAGCTACACAATGAGAAGAAGCAATTAGAATGCAAATTGGAGGCTGAAAGGCAGAAGTAGAACAGCAGAACATCAGGCGAAAGAATTTGTTCTGTAATTACTCTGTACAATATACAGCTTTGATTCCCTTTGGGGTACTTTGTTCAGGTCGAGTGCCACCATATAATGCCCTTCCGACAGTCGAGCTAAAAAATAAAAGGACAGCTAGGTTGAATCTGGATTAAAGGATTGGAGGCATGAAGAAAAGTTAAAGAACAATGATCAGTGTAGTTCACAGACTGCCTGATAAGGAAGATGTGGCCAAAATGTACAAACCTCATTTATGCCACATCGAATGCCAATGGATATTTGCAGATAATAAATCCCCTATTACTGTAAAATAGATAAAAGAGTCGGGGAAAAGTAAATTCAGAGGTTTTCCCCACCCACCCACCTTACCAGTATGAGGAAGCCTTCATGTTGATACGCCCAAACCACAAACAAGTTGGTAGCCAACATTCAGCATTTGCCTTTTCCTACCCACAGACATTTTAAGTTGAAGCCACTTGTGGCATTAGGTCAGGAGCAATTAGACTAGGCAAATGCTGGGGGAAGAGTGCTGTTATATATGATTGCTGGCATTCACTGAAGCATCTCCTGCTGATTGTGTCTCCTCCACACATGCAAAGACCAACCTCTGGCTGCAGCCCTGAGCATGGCAGCACTCCCCAGCCACCAACCACCATGCTGCACCCTGGTTTCCATGGGCACCACACATTCTTCAAGGCAGTCCAGCAGAGCCCTGGTTGGACTCTGGTTCTGCCATACCCTGGTTTTCTCCAAGGTGTTGACCTAGTCTGTGTCCAGGCCTAACAATAACTGTTCATCTTCAAGGTTTATGGATGCCCCAGCAGTAAAGATGCAGAGCTGCTCAAATTTGACAGGACTTGTTTGTGAGGAGTTTCATCATATCATTGCTCGTCTCTAGATCCTTGCTGGACTCCCTTTTCTCCCAGGTCATTGCCACATGTGAAGGAGAACACCTTTGTGCTCTCCCATTTGTTCCGATGGGCAGCCCACAGCTCTGCCTAGCACCAGATGAACCTGGACTGCAGAGCAAAGCCCTCAAACCTGTGTGTACTTTCATAAAGCATCCTTTCCTTCATGTGCTGCTGTCTGGAGTGCTGGGGCAGGATTAATTTCACTGCATGCTGGTGTATCTAGGCTACAGATGTCACCTGAGCTGATCTTTTTGGACTCCCTTTCTAATCAGTGGAGAAGTCATTGACTCCAGGTGAGTTCAGAGCATGTTGGACCTCATCCTGCAAGAGGCATCTTGTTCTGTCTGGGTGGATGAATCACACCCTAAGCCTGTTTTGCACCACTGAGGGTTTGAAGAGAGAAATGTCTAATAGAGATGTCCAAAATTAGATGAGACCAGTTGTGATGAGTAAAGGACCTGTTTTGTCTTCTTTGTTTTTAATTCCATTCTTCTGTTCAGCTTGAACATCAGTCTCTCCATCTTTCTCTTTCCTTTTCCACCTCTCTTCATTTTATGCTTTAATATAGCTTCAGAGACTATTTCAGAGCACAATTTCATAGTGAAGCATACTAACAACTAGAAAACTTGTGGAGTGGGGGAAAGGTTCTTCGGACACAGGAAAGAAGGACATGGACATGATACGGAATTTACTGATGTTGTCTGCATTTTCTTGGAAAATCCCATCAGTGTGGCAGCCAAAGTGTTTAGCCCAGTCACATATAAGAAAACAGAACATGAACACCTCTAGGCGACCCACAGGGGGCCTTTTTTGCAGCTATAGGGAGGAACAATCTTTGGTCATACTCCAGAAACATTTTTTATTTCTTTTTATTTCCAGTCTGAGGCAGCAGTGAGTAGCCTGAGGGACATTGGGAAGAAAACATGGAGTAGTTCCAGTAGAGGAAAGGGGAAGTCACTTGCAATGTGGAAAGAAAAACAGTAAGGCAAATGAAGGATAAATATTTGTTAACCTTGCTTTCATTTTGAAAGCAAGCAAATTGCACAGGTCAGGCTGCACAAGGAGCATCTGTTCCTCCCAAAATGTTGAGACATTTCTCAAGCTGTGCTGATGGCATCAATGTCACTGATGCACAGAAAAAGTTAATGTCACTTCAGCCACTTCAGAATTAGTATCTTGTGCTTCTAACACCTCCCTGTCTCTTGCCCCACAGCTGACAACGAGAACAATATTGCCTCTAGCCAGCCCAGATCACCTCTAGCTGTTGTTGAAGAAAAGTGGAAACCACAGCTCCAAAGAAATAACGCCAACAATAGTACGTAGCAGTGTTTGGTCTTCATCCCGGGCTTACCTGTTGGGTTTGAAGGAGTGACTGTCAGGGTGTGCAGCAGTAATGTAGGCATTACACAAAACTCTTGTTCACCCCCTTCTGCACTTGATTTCATATTTTATTCATGTACAGCCCTGCAGAGTAGAGCAGCCATCCCATTAGAGGAGTACTCATATGCAAAAAGTACTGGGGATACTCAGGAGGACGTTTGTAAGGGCAAATTTGAGAATGCCTGGAAAAAGTGAACTTCTGATCCAAGGTCAGACGTCCAGTCTGGGGTTAAGAAATGACTCCATTTAGTGTGGTGTGACATAGGCTTCCTGAGCTGGCTGGCAGCCAGTGTCTGGCTTTGTCCCCAGCTCGTCCTGTGAGCTTATGCTTCATGGGACATGGTAGAATACAGCCCTTTGGGAAAGCATCTCCAAAGCACTTGAGCTGAGCATCCTGGTGGATGGGTGATACAAAACCACAGTGCTTATGTGTTGTGTGCAAAACTGACATTCATGTTGCCAAAAATCATCCACAAAAAGTAGGGTTGCTGGAGATCAAAGGAAAAAAATAAAATTAGGGCTTCGGCACTGCTTGAGATGGTGGAATAAGTTGTATGCTTCCCTTCTAAAACATCTGGCTCGAGGAAAAGGCTTAAATCACAAAAATAGTAAGAATTTCAGCTTTCCAGCTGGGCTAAGCCACATGAGCAGAGTTGTGACCGTCAGCCTGTATAAATGGATAGCAAATGGCACACGTGATTTAACTTACCTAGGCAGTTCTTAAATGAATGCTACCGAGATGCCGTTGGTAAGGCACTGTGTTGTGAATAGCCAATGTGTGCACTGTCACAGTTCCCATGCCAGGGAATGCAAGCAGATGTCTTAGCTGCTCTTAACAAGTTGTTCCATCTACCCTGGCAGTACATCTGTCCAGAAGTCCTCTGGGGAAGAAATGCAGGGTTGGAAATGTCTCTGCCATCATCTGGCCATGTTCCACCTCCTCGGGTCAATCTCAGCGTTGTTTTTTGTCTTCCCCCCTGCTGTTGCAGACAAACAATTCTCATCTGTTGCTTTCTCTCCCTCCTTGTATTTCACTGCAGCATCTGCAAGTGGTTCAGTAGGGAACAGCGCGATCCCGGAGAAGGAGCGGCAGAACATTGCCGAGAGGCTTCTGAGGGTGATGTGCACTGACCTTGGGGCTCTGAGCGTGGTGAGTGGGAAGGAGTTCATCAAGCTAGCACAGACCCTGGTGGACAGTGGAGCTCGCTATGGTGCCTTCTCAGTCACCGAAATTCTTGGCAATTTCAACACACTGGCTTTGAAGCATTTGCCTCGGATGTACAACCAAGTGAAGGTAAAAGTCACCTGCGCCCTGGGCAGCAATGCCTGCCTAGGCATCGGTGTCACTTGCCACTCACAGAGCATTGGCCCTGATTCTTGCTACATCCTGACAGCTTATCAGGTGGAAGGCAACCACATCAAGAGTTATGTCCTGGGAATTAAGGGTGTAGATATTCGAGATAATGGTGATTTTATCCACCACTGGGTACAGAACGTGCTCTCAGAGTTTGTGATGTCGGAGATCAGGACGGTGTACGTCACAGACTGCAAAGTCAATTCCTCTGCGTTCTCCAAGGCAGGCATGTGCTTGCGTTGTTCAGCCTGTGCCTTGAACTCAGTAGTGCAGAGTGTGCTGAATAAGCGAACACTACAGGCTCGCAATATGCACGAAGTGATCGAGCTCCTGAATGTCTGTGAAGATTTGGCAGGATCCACGGGCCTCTCAAAGGAGACCTTTGGCTCCCTGGAGGAGACCTCTCCCCCGCCCTGCTGGAACTCAGTCACTGACTCCCTCCTGCTTGTCCACGAGCGCTACGAGCAGATCTGCGAGTTCTACAGTAGGGCCAAGAAGATGAACCTCATCCAAAACCTGAACAAACACCTGCTCAGCAACCTGGCGGCCATTTTGGCGCCGGTGAAGCAGGCGGTAATTGAGTTGAGCAACGAGAGCCGGCCTACCTTGCAGCTGGTACTGCCCACCTACGTCAAACTGGAGAAACTGTTCACTTCCAAAGCTAACGATGCTGGCGTAGTCAGCAAACTCTGCCACCTCTTCTTGGAGGCGCTGAAGGAGAACTTCAAAGTTCATTCAGCACACAAGGTAGCCATGATCTTAGACCCTCAGCAGAAGCTGCGGCCTGTCCCACCATACCAGCACGAAGAGATCATTGGCAAGGTGTGTGAGTTGATTAATGAGGTGAAAGAGTCCTGGGCAGAAGAAACAGAATTTGAACCTTCAACCAAGAAGCCCCGGGCAGCAGGGGAAGCCACAGCAGCTCAGGAAGAAGATTGGTTCGGGAAAAATGAAGTCTATGATTATTTGCAAGAACCTCTCTTCCAGGCTACCCCTGACCTGTTTCAGTACTGGTCGTGTGTTACCCAAAAGCATACAAAACTAGCCAAGCTAGCCTTTTGGCTCTTAGCAGTGCCTGCTGTTGGTGCCAGAAGCGAATGTGTAAATATGTGTGAGCAGGCTCTCTTAATCAAAAGGAGACGGCTACTCAGTCCAGAAGACATGAACAAACTCATGTTTTTGAAGTCCAACATGCTTTAAGACTGTCTTTTAATTAAAACAAAACTTTAAAACACTGTTCCAAACAAAGAAAAAGAATTTTAAGTTCTAAACACTGTGGACCTCATTATGAATGCCCCTGGAAACCAAGTGCTTTTTTATATATATATAAAAATATAAATATATATAAAATTAAGTTTGAGAGGAAAGCTGAGCACGTGAGAGAGACAGCCCTCTGCCAGGAACGTGCTCCTTTCCATAGATAGTGTGTGGACTTGACAGACTTTCTAATGTTTTCAAGTGGGCAGACCAATGGGAGGCTGATGTTCTAAAGTCTTCAGGCAGCTGAGATCTAAAGTGACTTGAAGTTTCTTTTGTTTCTCCTCCACCCCACCTTTCCTCTTGTCCCCTGGGCCATCTTGCCATGGATAATCAGACTACATTGAACAGACCAGTTCTTCACTGGACTTTGCTCCTTTGAATAACTGTACACCTTGAGGGCATTTGTCTGCAGCCTTCTTGACATACGGTGCATGTTATCAGGGCAGCTGTGTTTTATGAACACCAGTATCTTTAGAAATCAGGAAGGGAGATTCTAAGATTGTTTTTATTATTATTTTTATTTTAACTTTTTCATATAGGGTTTTTCCAAAAAAAAGCAAAAGTTACTCTTCTGTCTCCACTCCCAGTTTTGAGTTTAACTTGTTAGCTAGTGATTATAAGTTTGATTTAAAACTAAGAGAAATGATTCATGGCAGAAAACGTCTGTAATTGTTATGTTTCTTGGATTTATTTTTTTTTACAGCATACCTTTTCTGAATTCCCAGTGTAAATTAGCTTCCCTGTGAATTCTGTACATCAGGGGTTCTCAAATTTGTTTGCAGATAGCCCATTTATGATTAAATAATATCCTTATGGAAGCCACAGCTGTTGCTTATATGGAAAAGCTAGAAACCAGGACAAGCGAGCAGGCGGTTACAACACGTCTTTGGCCATCAGCAAGCTTGCCAGCGTCTGCCAGCTGCCATTGAGAACCCTTGTACCTAAACTTTTTGTAAACCTTCCCAGCTCAAAATAGGCTTCACAAGGCCAAGGACAAACCAAGGTGTATGATTTTTCAGGGGAACAAAGATCATCAGTTCTGTCAAACTAGGGTTTGAAGGAAGCTTAGAGAAGCGCATGGGCTCAAAGATCCTTCTGAATGTAAGTGCTCCTGATTGAGTGCGATGAATATCTTCCTGTTTTATTTGGAATGGTTTCCTCTAGTAGCACGAATGTCTCTTAATACCTACAGTGCATTACACTACTTGTTTTGTTGTTGAATCGTTCTGGCTAGGAAGGCCATCGGCCCTTAAATGTTCACACTTACTGGCTCACCCCAAATGCAATTAGAGACCATCGTAACGCAGAAACATCTCAGTCACTGCTGTCCACCAAGGCCAGTGCTCTGCTGTGTCCAATTCCCATAGGCACAGCTCATGGGCTGCTAGACAGGATCTCTGCAAGCTGTCAGAGTTGGTGCCTCTTGGATAATTCCTGACTTCTGGTGCCAAATTGTTAATTTTTCATCACTGGGACTTGTATCCCAGAGGCAAATTGAAACAAATTCTTATTTTTGAAGCATTCTCTCCTGCTTCCAGTAGTGTCCTCAGGAGCTGCAGCCGCAGTGGCAACAGAGCAGCAGCAGTGGTATGGGAGGACGGATGGGGCAGGGTCCAGGGACAGGCTGGAGGCTGTGCCCTCAAGCTGCGCAGCGGTGTTTCTGGTTGCTGGTGATGCAGTGGTAAAATCAGGGGCCCTTTTTGGAATGCTGCTGTTGAACAGACATTCAACCAAGATCCCACTTGCCCATCTCTGGTTGAATGAGAAGTTGCATATCACAGGACATGAGAAAATGCAGGGCCTGTCAGCTAGCTCGCAGCTCAGCCCACCCGGCCTCAGGTTTTGTGTTCAGGCATGGAACCCAGGCACTAATGGACAGCTTCACTGCCACGGGGCTCAGACAGGGAACAGTTTGCATGCTAGAGACTTTCCATAGATCAAGGTCACTGGCGATGGCTCTTTGTACCCAAGTGTCTTGCCCCAGGATGACTCTTGTCCTTTTCATCCTGGAAACAGGACTTACTGTAGCCTAAGTACAGATCTTAGGTTGACAGCACATCTCAGCACTGTTAGTGGCCTCAGGGCAAAACTAGTTCTCTTTTAAATCTGAGTTCTGCATATGGATAACTTAAAAGATGTAGTCCACAACCCCACCGGCAACTGCAGAGGTAGCAGCAGGTGAAGATGAGCAGCCAAGGCGGAGGTACTTGGAGATCTGATTTCTCTGGCAATGGCTTTTATAAACAGGTGCAGGTCACAGGGCCAACATTTCTTCTTTCTGGTTTTATTTTCCCCCAGACAAATCCAGTGTCTGGGCCTACAGTAACATATCTATTTGCGCTTGCAGTGCAGGAGGAGTCTGTAACAAACAAAAACGAAGTCTCAGACTAAAACCAAACAAAAATAAATAATTCAGCAGGTGCAAAGTGTGCCAATTATGAAGTATTTGTGCCGTGCTGCAGGTTCCACTGAAAAACTGATAAAGGGATCCTGCAGCAAGAAAACTGGGCTGAAGGGACAAGTCCAAAGCAAGATTAGCTTTTGAGGCTGCAGAGCTCAGCTGACAGGCAGAAGTGGGACAGGACTTGTACTGCTTTTTCCAAATGGTGTGCTACACCTTTTTGCCTGGTTTGCCTGAGACTTTTAAGAGCTTCTCACAGGCTCTTCAGCACTCAGGCAAAGGTGCAACAGCTTCTTGTTCCTTTCAGAGAGTTCCAAACCCAGCACTTCTTTGCTGTGGGACAGGTTGGTAACTGCTGTGGGATCTGCCAACTCAGGCTCGTTGTGTCTGTCTGCCAGGCATTAGGATAGGGAAGTGGACCAACAAGAACTTACCACAGGTTTAAAGCCCCAGAACTGAGGTAAAATTGCAGTCATTTGTGCAAACATTTAATGCCAGGCTGTCCAGCAGTGAGCTGGACCAGGGCTGCACAACCAGGGCATGCGGGTGGAGAGGCCACCACCACCCGTAGCTCCTCTTCTCCTTTCTACAGTCTGGATGTGGCATCAGATCTGGAGCTTTTCTGCTGTGGTGACCGAAGAGGGACTGATGGGCCCTCTCCCCAGTTAGTAGCAGCCAAATCCACAGTTATCACTGCACTAATGCCAAGATGGATCTAAGCAAACATACAGCAATGTCTGGCAGATTAGATTCTTCCAAAGACTTAAAAAACTCAACTAGTAGCTGAAAAAAAAAAGCAAAACAAAATCTAATGGAGCAATCTGGAAAGTCTGGGTGAGAAGAGAAGCTGGTTGGCCAGCCCTTCTCCAGCAGGTCAGTGGAAGAGGCCACAGCTTTTCATGAGACTTCAGGAGGTCACAGGGTATTCTGCTCAGAGGAGTGCTGTGCCTGCCCATGGGCTGACTTGTGTCTGATGTTCCTTTGCCTCTTTGAAAGGAGAGAAGCACATCTGTAGCATGTGGATTTACTCTAAATGCCAAGGTTTTGCTCCTATTTCTCCTTCCCTCCTTAGGACTCAGATGTGCATTCTAGGGAGTGTAGATACATTACCAGGGTCTGAATTTTGGAAGCTCTTATTTGCCAGGTTATTGGCATCAGCTCAATGGTAGCTCTCTGTATAGGGCAGCAGTTGTGCTCTGAGGAGTCCTGCCCGTCCTGTGCTGGGAGGCAGGAGGAAAGAGGCCCTCTTGGGTTTGGCCAGAGCTGTCGTGAGGTTCTGCTCCCCATGGGCTGGGAAAAGTCCTCACAGTCGGGATCATCTTGTGGTAGGTCATGCTGGGAATTGTCTTCTTCTTCTTCTGTTTCCTATACTTGCACTTGAGAAAGATGTTTGGAGGGAAAGAAAAAAAAAAAAAAAAGGTGTAAGTGTCCTCTGGACATTCATTTGTTTCTGCTGCTTGCTCTGAGCCTGACCTTGCAGGCTGCTCTCTCAGACTTACACTTTGCTCTGGGAGTGGTTGCGTCTGCAGGTGGGGAGCGGGCACCAACAGAAGGTGAACTGTAAAGAATGAAGGGCATTCCAGTCCTGTCCGAAGATTCGTGTTAAAACAAAACTGAGGAAGGGTACAGAGGCAGAGCTCTTCACAACAGAAGGTTGCTTCTTTGTGAGTACAGCAGTCAGGGTCAGTGGAGATCGAGGAGCCCAGATCTGTCTCTGTCTCTTTCCCTGTCTCTAGCAGTAGATGGTAGTTGTGTTCTGGCTTGCAAGATGGCTCGGTGTCTTGTGCCTGGGTCCATTGCAGATGAAAGTAAACTTTTCTTTTTGTCAAAGTTTTGCCTGCTCAAAGAAACCTGATTTGGTTGGTTTTGAATTAGTGCAATCTGGAAAACATGTTGTGAAAGCCAACAGTAGGCTCAGGTTTTGCTTAATTTAGACTTCTGTTGTTGCTGGGTAAAACAGTCTAACTTTGAGATAAATTGGTTTAAGCATCCCTAAGAACCGCCTGCACTGGTTTAACTGTGCTTGCTGGGTGTTCTCCCCTGCTGATCAGAGAATACATCCAGAAGCATCTCAGGGAGTCATGACCCTTATGTGAATTCTGCCCGTGAAGGTGTGGCAGATATGTTCAAAGCTCGGGAATCACTGAAAACAGAGGGGAGACACTTCGGAAAGCTGTTGAGCTCTGAATTGAGGTATCTGGGTTATTACAGGATTCAGTGAGATGTCTCAGGTTGGGTGGTTTGCTTTTCTCCAGCTGCTTGCAATAACACAGAAGGTTTAGCGTGAGAAGAAATTCCTACATGTGTTTATGTTGGTGGGTGACTGCTCAGCCTTACCCAGGGAAAGGGATCATTTCCACCTCGCAGGTCCCGCAGCAGGCGAGCCCAGACGCTGTGTTGCTGTGATGAGACATTGTGCTGCTCAGAGAGCACTGCACGTGTTCTAGGCAGCACCTAGTTAGCGGTTAATCAAAAGGCAGTAAAAGAGCAGCCAAAAGTTGATGAGAGGCTGGAAGTGCTGCTTATGCTGAGGAAAGACTCAGATCTCTAATTGCATCCTGCCTAAGGGAGGGGAGAGAAGCTCCTGTGAGCTTTCACAGGGAACAAGTTGTTCCCTATGGAATAATTGGGAGTATTGGGATAAAAGCGAACAACAACATCAACAAAAAGGACACTAAAGGCAGATTCTGGGAAACATTTTTATTGAGGAGAATTCTGTGATCTGGGAGGAGTCTGTAACAGGAATGTGTCCTGAGCCCTGTCATGAAAAAGGAGATTGCACAGCTGTGTGCTCCGTGAGGCTGCTTAGGACCTGACCGGGAGGAAAGAGCCTGGGTGCAGAGGTCAGAGTTGCTGGTGGGGCTTGAGGCCCATCCTGCCCAACAGCCGACAGGTCCAGAAGGGCTCGGAGAGCATCTTCTCCCACGTCCTCCCACTCACCTCCGACGCTGCGCCATCCACCTGTCCCTGCAGGAGGGAGGGAGCTGGCCGGCGGGGCAGAGGAGGTGACACCACTTTCGGGGGGGAAAATGTCTCATTACCCCTCCTAATGCCAAGGTAAAAGAATCGGGCAGGGGAGAGTATTAAATGTTTTGCTGCTTCTACTGTGCATTTTCTGTGCATTTCAGTTGGGAATGTCCAGAAACATCAGCTGAGACTCGAGGTGCTTTGTCAGATACTTCTGAAGATGTCACCCTGTAGCAATAAGAGCTCACTTTTCCCAGCGCGTGGGACCTGTCCCCATGCCACAGGTTGTCATCGTCCTGGGCTCCAGGAAATGTCACTGAACCAACCAAACAATAACACACGGAGAGGTAAAACCAAGCACAGCTCCAAGTTGAATGCCTCATTAGTACTGTGGGATCGTTTGCTTATGCTAGGCCAGAAATGGTAAACCAATGAGAGTGTATTGCCCTGAAATTTAATTTTATATATTGAATGTTTGGGGAATGTCTGTTTAATTATTTGTTTTTGTTTGGCTGGTTAGTTGGGTTTTCTACTGCTCCTGTTGGAGTCCTTTCTTTTTAACTTGACAGAAAAGTTTTGCTCACGTTAGACAACGGTGTATCCAGTATCCCCTTTAGGGTTTAATGTAGGCAGCTGAGTTTGATTTTTTTTTAGAATAGCTTCTGAAATGAGTCACATAAATGGCTCATTCATGCACAACACCAACCACTGACTGAAAGGATTTTATTTTTTGCCATCATTTTAGCATCATTGGCAGTGGTCAGTGTGTCTTGGTACCTGGGTGAGCAGCGCAGCCTTAACAACAGGAATATTTTGCAGTGGAGTTGATGAGTACAGGCATGTCAAACCCTTGCTTTTTACAACCAAAGTTCCTTAAAAAGACACTTCCAGCCTCATCAGCCTTGAATGCTTGTTTTCAGTCTTCTAGGGGTTCTTGTGGCGGTCTCTGCAACGTGTGTGGATAGGATGGTTTTCTTTCCGCTGGGCTGGGGAGGGGTGGGAAGAGGCATTTATTTTTTTCTTTCTATCTGTGGAGAATGACCTTTCCGCTCAAAGGAGGTGTGTATTCTGGAAGGAGAAGCAGTCTAAGGAGCTGCTTTCCATGGTCCCTTACAACTTACTGGGAATATTTAAAATATATATATATATATTTAAAAGGAAAACTGATAATGGATGAGCTGAAATACTCGTGACAGGTGGCTAGCCAAGGCTGTAAGTCCAGGAGGAACACACATCGTCCAGACCTGAGGATTCTGGTTCGCTGTAGCTAGAAAGTGTCATGCCGACAAACTAAACTATCAGGAAATCCTTGTTTGCAGCCAGTCTGAAAAGAGAAGCTGTTCCTCGTTCGTGTGTTTCTTTTTTGGAAACCTCCTGCTGGGAGCTGAATTCTTGTTGTTTCATCAAGAAAACAATTAATGTTCTCCTTTCCCTCCTCACCCTCCCTCCCCTCAGTAACTTGTGTGCATTTCCTTCTTTTCTGTAGATGCAGATGTTCTAGGCAATACCACAGATGCACCTGCGTGTGTCTCTACCTGCGAGTGCAAGAATCTCATGTCATCTTAAAAAATACAAAAAAATATACAAAAAATATACAAAAAATATCTTTTTTAGGCCAGAGTTTTCTACAGGTATTAATGAATATTTTTCTTAATCCTTATAAGTTTTATGTGTTTAATATTTCTTAATACCGGTAGCATTAATTTATACTTTTGTAGCAACACAATATTTTTATAAACCGCCACCGCTGGCTTTGTCTTCATAATGGGGAAATGTGCGGGCAGCTGGCCCTGCACTGTACCATGTACTGTATTTAAAAGGTTATCTAATGTCACACTTGCTGTGTTAATAAACAAAACAAAACCTGTTTGAAGTCTCATGTATTGTTGGTGTGGATCGAATGACTCAATAGAGAGCAATATTGCACGGGGTTGAGTTGCTGATTTTCATTGTGATATATGAACGCTTGAGGCCAACTCAAGTTCTTCTGATTTTTTTTCTTTTTAGAGTTTTGTTTTGTTTTGTTTTGTTTTACAGCTAAATAAATTCAGTGCTGTTTGAAACTTAGACTGACGTCAAATGAAAAGGATTATTAAAGAAAAAAAAAATCAAGGTGTTTAAATGTTGCTGTTTTTACAAGTCTGTTGCTGTCTGAATGGAAATATTCCACAAGAGAGAGGAATAGTTCCACTTAGCTTCCAAACGAGCTGAGCGCTCCAGGCCAGAGCTCGGTTATTTGGAGATACCTTAGAGACATGTTTCTGCAACATTCTTTTCAGAGTTGATGCCAAGGCAGAAGACAAACTGTAACTGTAAGAAAGCATCCGTTGCTTGAGGATTTTCATGTCAGTGTTGTATTTATGGTTTTACAATAAAACAACCTTTAGGAAAAAGAAGTGTCTGAGGTTTTCTATTTTTCAAGCACGTTCATGGGACCTCACTCAGCGCTGAGTGTCTCAGTGTGAAGAGGGAAAGGAAGACATATGCTAAAGGGACTTAGATCTCAGTAGCAGTCTCTTTGATGGTCCAAATCAGCCAAAGAACTCTGTAGTGGCTTCTCACTGCCTCCCTTGTGCACCCAAAGCATTTTAAAGTATTTTCCTGAGCATCGTCTGTCCCAGGCATGGTTGCTAGTGCAGTGAACCTGCTCCTCTCCCCAGCAAGACATCTATGTCTGTCAGAAAGTGAACCAACACTATTTGGCCAGCTGGATGTACGCTGTACAGTAAGTTGTAATGCAATATTTGAGTTCACACAGCCAGGACAGGTTCAGATCAGCTGAATTTTATGCTATTATAATTAATCTTAATTCATACATTCCATGTTCTTGTCCAGTGTGGTCAGTGATTTTCATTTCTATAGGCAGACCCTCCTGTGAACTTGATCTCACGCCATAAGAAAAGAGGTGTCCAGGCATTGAGCCAGGTACCGAGCAGGCTCGGCCCTCTCCACGAGACAAGGCACACGGTGCCCATGAACACTGATAGCCAAAATATCAAAGGGCGCAGAAATCCTTGCGCAGAGGCTGTGTCAGCCTTGACCTGACTCAAGGTGTCCTACAAAGGTATGGGAATGGGGCTCACTCAGGAGTTTTGCATGCAGGGGGGTGGCGTTGCTGATGCTGTCTGGAGCTTCAAAACCCAGCTCCAAAGGAACCAGAAGTGTCCAGGGAATTGTCCCATGTACAGAACAAGTGCATAGGGCAGAGTTCAAAGGAGGAGCCCAAGCCTACTGCTGGCAAATCCAAGGCATGTTTCCTGTCACCCTTCATGTATCCTCTTATCCTTTTCTTTGAATTGTTTTGATATCCTTAAAAAAAAATAAAAATAAAAATAATAAAAAAAAACTTGATAGGAAGTTTTTAGTTAATTTCTTTGTTAGGAAAGAAAAAGAATAAAAAACATGGTATGACAACAGGTCTGGCAATTGGATCTAACTGTTTTGGCAAGTGTGAAGATATGCGACAATAGTAAATACAACTATCAGCATATAATAGTAAGAATGTCTAGCTTCAGAATATAATAGAATGTCTGTAGCTTTGCAGGAAATCTGATGTAAATGAGCAATTTCAGTTAACAGTAAGCTTAGATGCTTTCACATCCTATGAGTAAGGATTTGTTTGAAAATCTACATATGTGAAGTGGATAAAGAATAGCCAAAAGGCTTAGCAAACTGGAGGACAGTGCTTGCTGTCCTCTGGCTTGCCAGTGTCTCCCAGCACTAACTTGTCCTTTTTGCTAGACCCTTTTAAAAGGATAAATAAGATTGCAAAAGGAAACCTAAGAGGCTTAAGCTAATCCTGACTTATTTCCCAGTTTTCTAATTTCTGCCTTAACAGAAAACAACTACTTTAGTCATAGTAAAGAAAGAAATGGTAACTCAGAAGTCAGGTTCTGTTGGCAGTGTCCCATGGTTTCCTCTAATTTCAGAAGAACTGATGAATCTAAGAAAGCCGATTAGACTCACTCCCTCTACTCTGATCTTCAACAAGTTGCATTCCTTGGATTTTTGTTCATCCTGAGATCCTGTATGGGAGCACAGTGCAGAATGGGGAGCAACTGGGCTGTCTCTTTCCCAGAAGCTGGAACTTCTGCCTCTCGCTGTATCTCCGTCTCCTTTCCCCTGCCCATGCCCATGCCCACAGGGTTCCCACAGCCCTGAGAGATGAGCAGGGCAGGCCTGGAGGTCAGGGGCAGGCTCAGCCGAGTCCAGATCATCTGGGGAGCTCATGGTAATGAGGAAGGTCAGAGGACAAGCTGGGACATCAATCTGCAGCTCGCAGTCAGGTGAGGTCAGGTGAGTCCGGTGAGGGTAACTAGGGTCAGCCACAGCCCTGCCATCATGGGGCAGGACAGGCTGGGAAGTCAGCCCATGGGCAGGGCCCAGCTCAGCATCAACGGACCTGCAGCGTTGCCTGGGACATGGAGTGATGGCCCAGAGCTGAGCTGAAAAGGGGCTCCTTGGCAATGGGCAGGGGATGGATGAAGGCCCCATGTGGGGCTGGTCAGGACAGGCTTCTTAGTGCTCTCATGGCCCTGAGAGGCTCAAGCTGCCAGTTTGGGCAATGCTCGTTGCCCAAGCTCCCTGCTATCTTTTTTGTGTTCCTTGCTGGAGGGTTCCTGTGGCTCCTGAAGCAGCACAGCATGGGCCAGCAGCAGGACCACTTCTGCCATGCAAGGACACACACATGGGGAAGTGTCTACACGCATAAGCCCACACAAAGCCCATCTGAGTACAGGCACATCCGTGGCTTTGTGCCACAAGTGAAAAATGACAAATCGCGAACATGAGATCAGTTGTTAAAAAGATTTAATAGTAAAGTATTGCCAGTGCAATAGGCTGGTGTGAAGGGCAAAGGCACAATTGCACAGTGTTATCTGAGGTGCTTGCCAGGGTGGGTGATGAATTCTGCACTGGCAGAGCCTGCAATGGCATTCTCCAGCTCCTGCTCTATAGGTTAATGGTGAGGGAGGAACCAGAAACCTCAGCAAGGTGCAGAATTCACAAGCCACAAGCAAGCGCACAGAGTGCAAGGGCAGCAGCCACCAGCCTGCTTGGAAAGCTGCTTTGTTTGGGCATTTGCTCTTGCAAGTTTGTGGCATTGAGTCCTGCAAACTATACAAGGCAGGCTGTTTCTACAGTGAACACAGGTTTCTCTGGGTATGCAGCAAGGCAGAATTTAGCCCTTTAATATCAAACATTTCGGCACTAAGCACAAGGGAGCCCAGACCACTTTTAGCCATATTTGCAGCCTAATTTCTATGTGTTAATTTCTGAGCACAGTGACAGTAAGTGACACCTGTGCTCTTGCCATGAGATACAAATTTTTACAGCCATCTGGGCATCCTTGGCATCACTGGAATCCAGGGGTTACCAAAGCAGGATCTTATTAACATCCTTGAGCTGCAAAGATGTTCTCAAAGTGGTTTGGTCACTGGGATGGTCCCTCTGCTTCCCAGCTTGGTGCATGAGGAAGTTACTCATGCAGAGCTCAGTAGGCTCGAGGAAGCCCACAGGTCTGGTGAGGGCAAAGTGGGCCGTTAAACCCATTCTGCCCAGACTGCTGTCAGACAGCAGACAGCAAATGTTTGTGGGCTTTGTAATCACACCTCTGATGCCATACAGACATTGGCCAAAGCTTCCCTAGAGAGCAGAGTCCTGCCCCAGACAAGGTGCAGAAGCAACAGCAAGCATGGCTGGGAAAGGAATCTTCAGGCAATGAAAGGCCATATGGAAAGTGTTTCATTTAACTACACAAAGTGATGACAGCAGTGAGAGACAAGGATGTTTTAGATGGAGTTCTGTCAGTCTTAAGTTCAAACTCAGAGCATACATGACAGCAGAAGTGCAACAGCAAGCATGTTACAGCCTCAGGGCTTCAGTGACTTGAACACAGAGGGTAAAAAGGGGAGCGCCAGGGCTCGGGCTCTCTTCTGTGACAGCATGAACACAAAGGGTTTCAAGCCTGCACAGCACCACTGCCCACCAGGAGCCACCTGAGAGCTTCTGGCCATACTGCAGGGGGCAGCAGGGTTCTCACCAGTCCAGGCCCTCCTTCGGCGCCAAGGGTCTCGTGCTCTTCTCGCTGTAGAACTGCGCGAACCAGCGCCTGTGCTTCTGGATGCTCGCGTCCTCTCTGACCAGCAGCGGCTTAGGCAGGTACTGTTTGTTATTCCAGATGGTTATATCTCGCTCAAACTGGGGGGAGAAGGGTGGTGAAGAAACTGAATGAGCAGTTTTGTGCATGCTGCCTGCACGCTAGGTTTATTTTATAGCATTTCTTCCCAGTGCCTGGTGTGGGACTATTTTTAAACTGCAACACCGCTGCTCTCTGTCTGCAGTTAGCAGACATTTAGCCCTTTGCAGCTCCCAGCCGAGAAGTTACTTTCATCTTAGACAGTCCCTGCCATGGGATATACTGGAAGACTAATGGAGGTTGTGAAGGTAGGAGTAGCTCCACCTGAGATTTTTGATTTGTTGGGTAGCTCCAGCCAACCAGGGCACTATAAATTAAGTACAGGTGTCTTAAATTCCACTCAGACATGCACCCAGTAAGATTTATGGAGTTTCCCTTCACAAAGACATCTATGCAGAAATAAGTGCTGCTTATTCACATTAGTAAGAATGCAAAATTTTAAACCATCATTTAAACAATACAAGCTAGCAAAGCTAGGTTTGATTTGGCCTAGGTTTTTGGCATCTGAAAATCATCTTTTGGAAATTTTTACTGTGGTGCCCTCTGGTCAGACCAAACGGTTTCCATGCTTTAACCCCTGACAGAGGGGAATGATGTGAACTATTCTGACTGCTTAAAAGGGAGTTACAGGGATGACAGTCAGATTTTTCTTGGTAGTGACACCTGATATAATGAGCAACAGCCACGGGTTTCAGGTTGAGAAGTTCTAAATGGACATTAAAAATAAAAATCAACACCATGGGTAGAGCAGTAATGGAATGGGTCACCCCGAAGGGGGCAGTCTCCTTTCAAGGCTCCTAGACAACTCCATCCCTGACCTGTCTTGGCCATGGTCTTGCTCCAGGTGGGATTGGAGACATCCAGGAGGGCTCTCCCTCCCCTTTTATGAATCTCTTTTGTAAAGACCTGGAAAACACTCTGCCAGGAGGGGCAAAAATTGCCAAATCTCATGATAATTTAACAGCAGGGATATTTCCTGGCACAGTTATCACTGAAGAATATTGGATGGTTTTAAAGTACCAGCCTGTGGTGCTGGAAATCTGGATGCAGGTATTACACCTTTCAAAGATGTCCTGCAACCTGGGAGAGGTGGCCTAACACTTGTACCCCAGTTCCCCAGCCACAGCAGATGGCTAGCATCTCTCCACCATCGCAAACAGATGAGCCACTGCAGGGACCCTCTTCACGAAACCTTGAGTTTAGTTCTTCCAGCCCCTAAAATGGAAAGATCATGCCAAGCACTTAAAGGATCTTGCCCAAGACTATTTTGCTCCCACATATCTCTGAGCCCACATAGGCTGCATAAAGCAACATCCAGCAAGCTCCAGGGGATCACCTTTGCCTGCTCTTCCTCAGCGGCCTTACCTGTATGCACTCTGCTCTCAGGATGAACTTGGGGACTATGGCCGGCACATTCTTCTGGTAGTAGATTTTGTGGACCACGTTCTGCAGGAGAGGCTCCAGTGGTGTCACAGTCTGCAGGATGACCCCGTGGCCCAGGAAAGCGTGCTCAAAGATGAGGAAAACCAGCCCTGGCCCCACCTGCAGAGCAAGAGCACACCCTCAGGGGAGAGTGCCCAGCAGCCCCACTGCCAGAACAGCAGCTCCAACGCCCTTGGTAGGACAGGCTGCGCTGAGCGGGCAGGCAAGGACTTGTCCTCTTGGCCTACCATGCCCTTCAGCTCAAGGGGCTGATGGTCACCCTGCTCTCAGATCCAGCAGGAAGGGGTAGCTCAGTCACATCCATGAGATCTCCGCTCCTGCTGACACCAGCTTTCATTTGTGAGACAAGAAAGCACCCAGCCCTACCTGGTTGTGCAGCTCATGCTCACTGCTGTTAATGCAACCTCCTGCCCTTGGCTTCTACAAGATACCTCACCGTGTTTGACCAAATAGGCTCACTTAGATAGGAAATATGGTCTTGTGTAAGTAAACGTTACTGGTCAGGATGCAAGGGCAGCGGGGCCAGGCACCGTGTCCGTGGCTCACCAAGCCACCCTCCTTCCCTGGTGTCCATACAGAGCATTTCATGGCACACGGGACATACCTGCCTGGCTGAAACCGACAAGTCCAGCAAGGGGAAGCGCTTCCCGAACATGGTTGCGGTGTGTTGGAGCAGCATGCGGGAGCAGTGCTGGTTGGGCTCTGGCTCTGGCTGCCACTCGGCCTGGGGGGGTGGAGAAGGAGCGGCTCAGCCCGAGAGCCGGGGTCAGGAGCATGGGCTGAGGGGAGGTAGCAGCGAGAGGGTGACTAAAGGGGGGGCTGTGAAGGGCATCTGGAGGTAAGCACGGATGAGGGAGTGAGGCTAAAACCGCTGAGATACAGAGGAGACTTGAACTGAAGACTGAAGGATGAGGCAGAAGAGATGAGGTAGGACTCGAGCACTGAGGCAGAAAGGGGACCTGGCCTCAGGGACCTCAACCTACTCGTGGCCATGAGGGGACATAGGGTCCTACCTTCCAGATGTGCTTCATAAAATCCCACACCTTGGACTTGGTGTATCTCAGATCAGATCCACTCAGAAAAGACGGTCCATGGAGAAAGACCAGGTGAGCCGTGTCAGCCGCATTCTCAGGGATTTCCTGCCGGGGGGAACTATTTGTAGCTGGTGAAAGCTGACCTGGGCACGAGTCTGTAACAGCAGCGCTTCAGCAGCAGTGGTGTGATTGCAGCACAGCCCAGGGCCCTCACCCCGCGGCAAGAGGCAGCCAAGGGAGTGGATGTGGGGTCTCAGTACTGACTGACCTGGGACCAGCTCAACTAGTGTGTGAAATAACTTAATGTGCAGCTAGACCATTCAGCATTAATATTAAGCTCAAAACAACCTAATCATGTTAACTTGTGTAGCCACACGTGCTGGGAATCCAAACAAGTCCTTCCTCTGGCCCTGGAACAATTGTAAGGCATGAAGCATTTTTGTGTTTGTGATCCTAGACTGGATTTCACATATTTTAAACCAGCATAAACCTCTGAACCCCACCAGCTTGCCCACATCAGGTCACTTGTTGAGGTTTTAACTGCTTTGTTACTCAAGTACACCATCCTCTCCTGCAGCTTGGCGAGTAGCACAGACTGGCCATAGCACAGACCTGTGTGCAGTGGTTCACTTCTGCTTATGGCCACAAAACTTCTCCCTTTTCCAGCCTCATTTCCACCAAGACAACAGAAACTGCAGCTATTTTGTTCGGCTTGGCACATTTGTCAGCATATGATGGTGATTATGAACATCGACAGCAAAATAACCATGCATTTCCATTTCTGTCATCGGTGAGTTGAAAAGCCTCCTGACACTAAGTGCTACAATCCTTGAAGAATCTTTTTTTAAAATTACATCACATGTAGGTCAAAGCAAATTAAGAGATTCCCTGTAAGTGCCACCCAGGACATCTGTTGTCTCTCAAACAGCCCATGGACCGCACATATGGGGAACATCTGCTACATTCTCAGTATAGGGTGCAATGATGCATTCCTAGGTGTCGGCTCTGCTGGCAGCAGCAGCTGCCCAGTGGCACTGCATTAACTGGGAGAAGATGCCCATTAATGTGTCATCTGGGAGGAGGCATCCCTGAACTGGACTCCAGCAGAGGACCCAGCCCCACCCGTGCCCCAGGTGCTGCCCCAGTGCTACCTGGATGTGGGCGTCCACAAAGTGCTCTGTCTGTCCCCGAAACACCCACTCCTTGGCGGCGATCTGTGGCTGCTCGGGCACAGCCCACGTCGGGCCGGTTCTGTCGCAGTGGTACCAGAGCAGCAGCATCCCATTCACCTCGCAGCACGGCCACGTCCGGACCTTGGCGAAATCTGGCACTGCAGGGAAAGAAAGGAATTGGATTAACGCAGCATTTCCGGGGTGCTGAAGGTCACCTTGTCCTGGACTATGGCTCAGAGCTCATTTTATGGGCAGTATTAATGTGGCGCGGGCTCCCTGGTGACATTTGTCAGACTGCTGAAGGGTTGCAGCCCCTGAAGTTCACAAAAGTATTTGCTTTGATGAGTCTCATTTCAGTGCCATGCTGGGCTCTGCAGCTCCCTGCCTGGCTGCAGGAGCTGCCCCTCTGGAATCCCCCCACCGCAGCGCCCTGTAGGCACACAGGCAGCTTTTCCACCCGTTTAAATCAACCTGACCCGTCTGGGCTGAACTGGCTGCTGGGCAGCTCTTTGCAGTTCTGTTCTCTTCATAAAACACAGTAATCATGACTCTGAATAAAGCAGTTTCCTATGAAACAATGCAAGTCTGTGTGTATGTCCAAAGAATTCATTCTCATTTTGTAATGAAACACATCTTTACTCATTACTTGGAATCAAAATTTCATTCAAATGCAGCCCCCAAGAGAGCATATAAGGAAAAAAAATAAAAAATAAAAAAAAAATAAAAAAATTGCAGTTTGATGCAATCTATAAGCTTTTTATCTTCTCACATATGGAGAGCATGATTTTTCCACTTCAAGAAAAATAGACCGTTAGTAGAAAGACTGAGTTTTGCTGCCACTCAGTGCTTTCGTTGCTATCCCAATCAATCCCAATCAGAGGAAATCGACCTTCTAAGGGAAATTAGGAAACAAAATCCAAAGCAGAACTCAAAGTAAATCTACTGGTTTCAGCCACATTTAGAGTTGGTAATTTATTTCAATTAATACAAATAATTGTTACATGTGAACTTTAAGTAAGATGTTCTCCCTACACAATCACTGCAAACCACGTCTAAAAGGTGGATGGGTGTGAAAAGCCTTCCTGGTTTCTAACCAAAAGCTCCATTTAAGCCTCAAAAAAGAAAAAATTGCCATTAAGAGATTATTCTGCCAATGTCAAGACCACAGATTTAAGCAGTGACATGGTATAAATTATCACTGTAGCATACAGATTACTTTCTGAACCCCAGCAGCCTCTTGGTGTCTATCACACAGACACTTTTTGTTTGCGTGCTTGGTGGTGCAATGCACAACTCCAAGTTAAAATCTTTGAAGGTGCACTGCTTGCTGTCAGCAGGAGTCAGGCTATCAAAATTGTGAAGGGTGGTTGGTTAACCAAATTAAAGTCCCATCTATCATCTAATGTGCAAGGGCACTGAAACATTGTGTCACAACATGGACAACCCAGGAGGAGAATTAGGGTGCTACAAAAACCAGGGAAGGGGGGGGGGGGGGGGCCGGCCCGGGGGGTGATTATTATGAACCCCACTTTTCCCTACTGAAATATTTTTTTAGGATGATGCCCAAGGCACTAACAGTACTGCAGGTGCTTTCTGCAGACCTGTGAAAAGGTTCACCTTTTCCGGCATATGGGATGCCGGTGCATTTTCCATCTTCTCCTCGAAACTGCCAGCCGTGAAAGGGGCACTCGATGCAGTCACCCACAACGCGCCCGCCGGCAGCGAGGTTGGCACCAAGGTGAGGGCAGTAAGCGTCCACCACATGGGCCTGGCCGTCCTGGGTGCGGAACGCAGCAAGCTGCTCTCCTGCAGAAAGACAGGGTTATCGGCCTGTCCCTAAGGCCGGCAGCGCCAGGCCCGGGCAGGTGGGCTCAGGGATCCAGGATCCGGGACCCAGCCCCGTCCGCGCGGCCGCCACAGCGGTCTCCGACCCCGCCTGGCTCCCACCCTCAGCACCCTTTCTCTGGGCTGTCAGAGCCTGTTTCAGCTGCAGGAGAAAAGGCGCCTTCACAGAAAGTGTAAAGATGTGGGATCTGCTAAAGAGGGGGCTCCAGGAAGAGCAGAGCAGTGGCTGCATGTAGAGAGAGCCCCGTTCCTGTCCCTTTGCCCAAAATGGCTAGAGGAGAGCGTGGGCTTGTGAATTCAGGAAAATCTGGCTGAAAGGAGAAGCCCTTTATCTGTTTGCTCTTGACCTCCAAGAGCTGCATGTACCATAGCCCAGCAGCTCAGCACAGAATACGTTCCTCAAGCAGGGCCGGCTGAGCCAGTGTCCCACCACCTCCCTGGCAGGGGTGGTTCTGGCTAAGCAAAAGGCAGCTCCTGCCCCAGCCAGCTCCATGCAGGGAGGGATGGAGCCAGTGCAGGCAGAGCTGGGGCTGCATTGCCCTGACACTCAGACTTGCTTTGCTCTGCTGCTGGGCCAAGTTTCTTCTGCCCCGATGCAATGTGAGGTTTGCCCTGCTGATACTTGTCTCTGCTCACTGGGATCATACTCCTCCTCCCTGCCCCCAGGGCAGCATCCTGCTAGCTCAGCAAAAAAACTCTTGCAAAGTTTGCCCTGGCTTCTGGAGAGACAGGCTGTGCCCGTGCTGTAGCTGTAGGTCTGTTCATGGCACACATGGCTGTGCAAGGAGTCCGTGACTGTGCTGTGTGCCATGCTGTCACCTCCAAGATTGCTCTGCCCTGAGGGACAGACCTGGTGCCAGGCGCTTTCCTGGCACAGCGTGAGCAGCTGCACACCTCAGTGCTGCGGCACCATGCCGTGGGACCGGGGCTGCTCGTCAGGACCTGGCCTGAGAGCAAAGCTGGACCTGTCCCCTGCATCCCCTCGAGTTGTGTCCTGGCCAGTCTGGGGGCTTGGAAGCACTCTGGGGGCTGTTCATATAGATGCAGCCAGTGAGTTAAAGGCTGGGGTGCTCCAGGGTCCTCTCTTCCATACTATGCGCCATGCAGTGCATGTGTATTAACCCATCAGCTTGTGAAATCTGATTGTTATAGCTGGTGCTGTACCTTAGCATTCAAACAGTAAGAAATGAGACCAAACTAAAGTCCAAAGACCAAACTGAGCCATATTTTCCCAGACAGCCACACTGATGACCAGTGACACACTGTGAATTACACAAAGCTACTTCCTTTGGTTTTGTGTCCTGAGGGGAAAAAAAAAAAAAAAAAAAAAAAAAAAAAAAAAAAAAAAAAAAAAAAAGTGAAAACTTCCCCAGCCTTCAAACCTAGAAAAGGTTATTTCTGCTATCTGGCAGAAAAGCATGGTTTTACATCTTTATCCAGGACGCCTGGCACTGCTGACTTGCTGGAAGGCGCTGGTACCTCTGCTGGCAGCTGGTGAGGGGAGTGGAGGTGCCGGAGGTGCAGATCCTTCCCCTGCCCCAGGCATCAACCAGTCATTCCTCAGCATCAGCATTTTCTCCTGTCACCAATCTGCCTCTTTGCCTGACCTGAATTTCAGAGCATAGGGGGCTATGCCAGGAGAGGTTTCTGCCCGTGCAGCTGTTGGAGGTGACACAGGGTCACTGGGAGCAGTGGCACAGGACTGGTGCTGGGTGGGTCAGAGTGGGGCACTGGTAGCCTAGGCTCCTGGGGGGTCCCAAGGAACAGCCCTGCGCCCTGGTGCTTTGCTCAGGAAGGTCTCACCTCTAGAGCGTTCCTTCTTTCAGTCAGCCTGGAGTTCATCTGCCTTGAAGAGATGAAGTGGTGCCTGTCACCAGAGTCTTGTGGGGCTGCCTGGACTCCTCTCCTGGGACTCCTGAGCTAGCACTGCTTTTGTCTCCAGCCTTTGTACTCCAGAGCCAGCAGAGCCAGAGGAGAAGCTGATCTTTGCTTAGGGTGGTGCATCAAATCTGATATATCCCTATGTGGGAGGACAATATCCCAGCCTAATATATGCTAAGAAACTTTGTTGTAAGTGAATATCTAGAACTTAAGAGCCACATATAGGCACAGATGTTTTCCTGTGAAATTAGTCTATTTTCTTCATGGAAAATGAATGGCAATTATGGCAGGAATAACACATGGCACAGAAAGAGACACAAGGTCATCGTGCAGTTCTTGGATGGGGAGGCAGAAGCTGGGAGAGAGCCCAGAGGAATTGCTCAGGTGCTTTGCTGCACAGGAGCCTCCCCTGGGGTCTGAGCAGCTTCACTGCAGCAAGACCCAGGCAGCAGAGCTGCAGGACACAGCCCTCAGGAGAGCCTGGGGCTTTCCTGCATGCTCTGCACTGTGGTTTGGTACGTAACTGGTCCCCAAGGTCAGGTCCTGCAGGGACCAAGTCAAGAGATTTTTCTTCATCTCCTCTTGCTCACTTTCTCTGGAGCAGGGCCACATTTCAAGGCTATGCTCAGAAACTCTATCCCAGATAAATTAAACACAGACTTGGAAGCTTTGGGTTGTTTAACTCTCTTATTTACTGATAGTCTTCCTGGCACCAGTAAACTACCATCATGCATCATGCTGCAGTGTGAAGTTATTTTACCTGCACTTCTTAGCCAGACCTGGAGGACTGGGTGCCAGGGCCCAGGCTTCAGGTAGACAATGAAGGGATGCAACTGGTAGGCTGGCAAGGGCTCTCCAGGGTGTAAATATTGAACTGGAAGGTTCCCGTCACACAAAGAAACAAAACATCACAGGAGAAGATGGCTCTTGAAAACAGATTAAAACAAAAAACACACACACACACACCCCCCCCAAAAAAAAACAAAAAAAAAAAAACGCCGAATCTGAGGGACTTCAATGCAGAAACCTCCTTTCCTTTACGATGAGGAAGGCACCTCAAGTCCCAAACCATCTTCAAGGCAAAAGGACCCTGGACAACTTTTCTGGATGTGGCTGTGAGACCTGATCTGCCCCAGGACAGGGGAGCTGTGGGCACAACAGTGCCTGGGAGGGGTACCCAGGCAGTGAGGTGCCCTGCTGTCCCAGAAGAAGCCCAGAGGGGTGCCCTGCACACGCACAGTGAGCCTGTGCCATGATGCCCCAGCTGGGGCACCCAGTGCATGTGGAAAAGCCGAGGCTGTGCCATGCTTGGTGTCCTCATGTGGTTGCTGCGTGGGGTGCCCCAGAAGGGATGCCCCAACAGAGATGCCTCAGTGCCACAGCAGAGACCACAGCAGAGATGCTGAGGCAGAGATGTCCTGCACACTGGCAACAGCCAGGGCAGGGAGCCAGCATGGGTGCTGGCTGGGATGGCACAGTGCCCTGGCAGGATGCCCCTGCAGGGTGCCCAGGGCCCTGGTGAGGATGCCCAGGTGAAGGTGATCTCGTATCCCCATGGAGACACCCAGGCAGGAATGTCCCTGTGCCCAAATAGGGATGCCCCCACTCTCCGGTGGAGTGGAGATGTCTGGGATGTCCTGCTGGGGATGTCCGGCTGTGGATGTCCCGGTGCCCCAGTGCAGACGCCCGGGACAGGGACGTCCCGGGGGCCCGTCAGGGATGCCCGCCGTGCCGTGCCAGTGCCCCGGCCGAGACACCCATCAGGGGTGTCCTCACTCCCGGCGGGGATGCCCAGTCACGGGCACGGCGCTGTCCCGGCGGGGACGCCGTCGGGGATGCCACGCAGCCTGGCCAGCATCCCGGGCCCAGGGAACGGGGACGCCCGTTGGGGACTCACCGAGCAGGGCGAGGCTGCGGACGGTCCCGGGGGGCAACTGCGCGGAGTCGAGAACTCGATACCAGCCGTTGGGGTACGGCGGCGGCCGGGCGCCGGGGCGGCGGGGGCGGCGGGGGCGGCGGGGGGCCGGGGCCGGCAGGGACCCCACCTCCCCGCGGCCCCGCCGCAGCGCCAGAGGCCGGCAGCAGCCCGGCAGCACGACGAGCAGGAGGAGGAAGAGCAGGAGGAAGAGCAGCGCCCCGCTCCCCAGCCCCGCCGCCAGCAGCTCCGCTCCGCACCACCCGCTCCCCATAGCGCGCCCGGCCCCGCCGCCGCCTCCCCTTATAGAGCGGCCGGCCCCGCCCGAGTGGGGCTGGGGAGGGGGAGCTCGAGGGGGCTGGGGGGCAGCTCCCACCCCCGGCACCCCTCAGGCATCCCCGGGCTGCAGCGGCTGACGATTCCTGTGGCTCAGCCCCCCGAGATCTGTGAGTTGCACAGCAAAGAGTCACAGCAACACAAAATCACAGTCACAGAGTCACAGAGTCATAGAACTATAGAATAACAGAACTGTAGAATCACAGAATCACAGAATGGTTTGGGTTGGAAGGGACCTTAAAGCCCATTCAGTTCCAACCCCTGCCATGGGCCCCCAGCGTGGCCTTGGGCACTGCCAGGGATGGGGCACCCACAGCTCCTCTGGGCAGCCTATTCCAGGCTGTCACCTCCCTCATTGTGTAGAATTTCTTCCTTACATCTAATCTAAATCTCCCCTCTTTTAGTTTATAACCATTCCCCTTTGTCCTATCACCATCTGCTTGAGTAAGAAGAGGCAGTGAGCACAAGTTGCTGCAAAGGGAACTCCACTTCCACAGAAGGAAAAGTTTGTCCCAGAAGGAGCAGTACAAATTCTGTTCAATACGTTATTTAGATCGATGCATACCACATCACCCTCCTGAGCTGCTATCTCATTCCCAGAAAGATGGGGCTGGTGTTGGGGCTGGCTGTGACAGTGGCCGCCTGACAGCACTCTGATGTCCCTTGGAGTCCAAGGACAGCTCAGAGAGTTGCCAGTGCAGAAAAAGGAAGGGATGCTCTCGTGCAGAGAGGACAAATCAGGGCCAAGGAAAGATCAGGTTACTTAAGCGTTACAGCTTGCTGTAGAGTGAGGTAGGGAATTAAAGCTTGATTTAGTGCTAAGAATTGCACAGTTCAAGAGGCTACTGTAGAAAGCCCACCTGCTGCCCATCATGTAGATATAGCCAGGGATTTCCAGGCAGAGAAACAACCCCCCAAACCCTACACAGTACTAAGTAATTGAAAAGGGAAAAGCACACAGAAATGGAGCATCTGCTTGAAGCAAAATCAGCAACCAAAAGGGTGAATTCAGACAGGCTGAAAGGCCTGAAGACCCCTTACTAAAGGTTCAGGTAAATATATCTGACCTGTTGGAAACCTTTTCTAGAGGAGAGTGCCAGTGTAGCTATGCAGGAGACAGAGCACCCCAGATGGAAGTAAATAGACATCCCTAAGAGAGGGGCAGGCCGCAAGTCCTGTCTGAATGAGGAAAAGGAAGGGCAATGAACAAGGAATAAGAAGTGAAATATCTAGTCAAAGTAAGGCAGGACAAAGAAGGATTTCACTCAGCGAAACACTCAGAGAGTGTTTCGCTACTGGAAGGAGGGCCAGGTGTCATGGAAAGAATACAGGGATGCTGTTCGTGTTTGTAGGGAGAAAGTTCATGTGGCCAAAGCATGCCTAGAGTTGAAGCTGGCTGTGTCTGTGAGAGAAAACAAAAAGGTTTTTTTTAGATATGTGAATGGAAAAAGGAGAGCTAAAGAATGCATAGGGCCGCTCCTTGATAGGGAAGGTCTCCTCACAGACGATGACGTAGGCAAAGCAGAGACGCTTAACGCCTTCTTTGCCTCTGTCTTCATTGCCGATCATGGGCTTCGGGACCCAGGGTGCCCCGAGCTGGAGGACCGGGACGGTGGGAATGACAAACTCCCAACCGACCCTGAACGTGTGCGGGATTTGCTACTCCACCTCGATCCCTACAAGTCCATGGGTCCAGATGGGATTCATCCCCGGGTGCTGAAAGAGCTGGCGGACGTCATCGCAGAACCTCTCTCAATTATTTTTCAACGATCCTGGGAATTTGGAGAGGTCCCGGTAGACTGGAAGCTGGCAAATGTTGTGCCGATTTTCAAGAAGGGTCAGAAAGAAGACCCTTGCAATTACAGGCCTGTCAGTCTCACGTCAGTGCCTGGTAAAATCATGGAGAAGATGGTTCTCGAACTTATTGAGGCGCACCTGGGGGACAAAGCAGTCATTGGTCCCAGCCAGCATGGGTTTGTGAAGGGTAGGTCCTGCCTAACTAACTTGATGTCCTTTTATGATAAGATCACCCGTATGGTGGACCAAGGGAAACCAGCTGATGTGATATTTTTGGACTTCAGCAAGGCTTTTGACACAGTCTCCCATAGGATCCTACTGGACAAAATGTCCACCATACAGCTAAATAAAAACATCATACAATGGGTGAGCAATTGGCTAATGGGCAGGGCCCAAAGGGTTATGGTAAATGGGGCTGCGTCAGGCTGGCGGGCGGTCACTAGTGGGGTCCCTCAAGGCTCCATTTTAGGGCCGGTACTTTTCAATATTTTTATAAACGATCTGGATGTAGGAATAGAAGGTATTTTGAGCAAGTTTGCTGATGACACCAAACTTGGAGGAGTTGTGGACTCGAATGAGGGTGGAAAGGCCTTGCAGAGGGATCTGGATAGGTTGGAGAGCTGGGCGATCACCAACCGTATGAAGTTCAATAAGAGCAAGTGCCGGGTCCTGCACCTGGGACGGGGAAACCCTGGCTGCACGTACAGACTGGGCGATGAGACTCTGGAGAGCAGCCTGGAAGAGAGGGATCTGGGGGTCATGGTAGACAGTAAGTTGAATATGAGCCAGCAGTGTGCCCTGGCAGCCAGGAGGGCCAACCGTGTCCTGGGGTGCATCAAGCACGGCATCGCTAGTAGGTCAAGGGAGGTGATTGTCCCGCTCTACTCTGCGCTGGTGCGGCCTCACCTCAAGTACTGTGTGCAGTTCTGGGCACCACAGTATAAAAAGGACATGAAACTGTTGGAGAGTGTCCAGAGGAGGGCTACGAAGATGGTGATAGGCCTGGAGGGGAAGACGTACGAAGAACGGCTGAGGTCACTGGGCCTGTTCAGCCTGGAGAAGAGGAGGCTGAGAGGAGACCTCATCACAGTCTACAACTTCCTCGTAAGGGGGTGTCGAGAGACAGGAGACCTTTTCTCCATTAACACCAGTGACAGGACCCACGGGAACGGGGTTAAGCTGAGGCAGGGGAAATTTAGGCTTGACATCAGAAGGGGGTTCTTCACAGAGAGGGTGGTTGCACACTGGAACAGGCTCCCCAGGGAAGTTGTCACTGCACCGAGCCTGTCTGAATTTAAGAAGAGATTGGACTGTGCACTTAGTCACATGGTCTGAACTTTTGGGTAGACCTGTGCGGTGTCAAGAGTTGGACCTGATGATCCTTAAGGGTCCCTTCCAACTGAGGATATTCTATGATTCTATGATCTTCAAGAGTAACTTACTAATGGCATAAAAGCACATAATAAATACATCCGCAGGGCTAAAACAGAAACTTGATGGCAGTTTGGGGATTGGCAGACCAAGGAGTCTTCACAGTGTGCTGGGCAAGTCCACTGGACACTGTAGTGAAGGGGCTCTCAGGCACAGGAATGAGTATGCTCCATTGAGGAAGGGTCAACAACATGTTTCTAAGTAGAATCCATGTCTCACCAAGAGACCTTAGGACTCAACACACAGCTGAAGAAATTCATGCTTTGTTGACTTGGACTTTCAAGACACTTCCTCTAAGACCTGCTGCAAAAGGCCCTTAAATAAGCTTGAAGTAACAGGAGAGGAATCCTCTTTGCTTCTTTAATTGGTGAGAAGGCAGGAAACAAGGAAAAGGAATAAACACTCAGCTGTTACAATGGAGAGTGGGGATCTGCATTTGTATCTGCCTATTCATGAAGAAACTGAGAAACGGGATAAACAGATGTCTAAACCACCTGATTAAGATGGCTTTGCATTATTCACTACAGTAAAATGTAAAGTTGACTGTGAACTACTGCAAAATAAACCTTACAAATCTTTCAGTGACTGGCAGGCAAACAGCAGTGTCAGCCATTGAAATGTAATGCATGTGGTGAAGACCCACAGGAGAGGGTTATCTATTAATTGGCACTTGGAAAACAATCAGCACGTTACTTGACTTTGTATCTGAATACATCCGTTCACTGTTCCACTCAGCTAAAAAAGACATATGCAATGCTAGGAATAATTAGCATTAGTGCTTTTGTAGACATGATGATCTAAGCATATAAGAGAGGCAAGGTCCATAGAAGACAATAATATTTTCTGTTAGGTGCACTGATACAGTTGGAAAAATAGCTGATGAGCTTTGAGGCATAATAGCCCTCCTTCGAGAAAAATTAGGAATGTAATTGGGAACAGAGCACAAAACCATCTGCATGTCTGGTGATCTGCAAGGTGCATGTAATGGTGGCCACCTCATCTTGCATGGAGTAAACCTAAAAGAGATACCAAGAAATGAGGACTGTGATCAGAAGAAGGGAATGACAGCCACAGGAGGCATGAGAAGAACAAATAATTGAAGTCTTGAAAATCAGAAGGCAATTGACACACCCATTATCAGTCCCTGAACTAAATAGGTCTCAATCTAGGACTTTCCATTTAAGCTCATATTTCACCCTTTTCCAGGTCTGAAGGAATTTATGAGGGGGCAGAAGTGAGTCCAGCAGGAGGGAAGTGAGAAAACAAAAGGACAAATGGGTGACACAGGGAGCCCCAGGGTGCTGGTGGGACACAGAACTCCCAGCAGCTGGGGGGCTCCACGGGAACCTCTGCTTCTATAGACCAGGGCAGGGAACAAGAGTGGAACAGCCCATGGCGTATGAAGGCAGTTCTGAGCAGTACAGACAGCACAAAACCCGTTTGTAGATGGACTGAAATGTTCCAGGAGAGGATGCTCCTGGGTGGCAAAACAGCAGGAGCACGCAGGAGCTGCTTGAACAGCACAGAAGCTCTGTGCCCATGAGGGGTGTGAGGCTGTGCCTTGTGTCCTCCTCTTCCTGGGTGCCTGGCTCTAGGGTGGGGGACGAGCAGTACTGGGATGAAACAGCCCAGGCTGGAGGGGAAAAACAAGTTCAGTGCAGGAATTTCCATTTTATTCTTGTTTGCAATTTTAGAATATATTGAGAGGTTTTTGACGGTAATGTAGCAACCTCAGCTATACTAAAGAATTTCTGAGGGGTTTGAAGTAGTGTGTATAGTGCTGAATGCCTTCCATCATGTACAAAACCCTGATTCTGCATGCTCCTGAGTTTGTTGAGCTACCTATCCCAGACTGAAATCCGTCAGTCCCTATCTTTGATACATAAATGGGCAGTGGTTATGGTACAGAAGATTCCTTTGTTTCCAGAGACAGAAAACATAAAGTATAGCTCTATCAATAAATAAATAAATAATAAATAAAAAGTAAATGAAGAATGTGGTGTTTGGCTGATATTAGAAATCTCTGTATTGCTTTAGACTTTCTAGCAGGTTTCTGCATTAGAGCAGAGCTGGGTCTTGATGTGGTGACCAAAATCAGAAAAAAAGGGCAATTCATGGGATTGCAGGAGGGGAATGAAGCCTTGGAGAAGGGGTTTGTAGGTCACTAAGTCTCTCAGTGATATATTTCATCAGATAAGGGTTCTACCTGTGTGTTCATCTTTCCAGGAAGCCTACCGTGAGACTGTGCTTCTTGCTTTCCAGATGCACTATGCAGTGCGTGCATTATGTCAGTGCACCTTAAGGGGAGGAGATAAGGAAAAACTGTTTTCTTCAAAACCAAAACAGTTTAACCTAGTCTCATCATGTTTTTCTTTATTTTTAGGCTGGTTTCATAATCAAACAAAACTTGTGCAATCAGTCCTCAATGTGTCCTCAGGAATAAGGTTTTGATCTCCTTGCAAATATCAATCACGCCTGACAGGAGGGCACAGCCCTCCAGAGGGGCATGCCTGTTGTCACATTCCTGTGCTCTGGATTTTATGTTTGAGCCGTAACCCACAAATTATCTGTTCTGGCACACAGAGGATCACACCCAGGATCCAGCTCCAGCCTGCCAGCTGGCTCTGGGGTGAGGCACATCAAGTGCAGCAAAAAGCCTGGTGCCACACGGCTTCTGCCCCTGCTTGCCACACTGACACAAATGGGCCAGCTCTAGCGTCGTCAGGCTTGCTCAGTACCCTCCAGAGCTATTCCTGAGGCTGTATGCCTCACACTTATTATGTCTGGTGCCTTTAAAAAAAGGCACATAGGGCAGGTTGGAAAGCAGCCCCCTAATTTTTCTGTTCTCCCCGGGTAAGGAACATTCACATGGGAGTCGCACGGGGTGAGAAGCCCCTGGAGCAAGTTAAACATTCACAGGGATGTGAACATTTCCCAGCAATAGCATGAAGCCAAGAGAACTGAGGTGTCCTAGGCAGACCCAGGCCATAGAATCACAGAATCAGAGAATGGTTTGGGTTGGAAGGGACCTTTTTGAGGGTGATCTGGTCTCCTCCAGGGACACCTCCCACTAGATTGGGTGCTCAAAGCCCTGTCCATCCTGACTTTGAACTCTTCCAATGATGAGGCATCCACAGCTTCTCTGGACTCGTTCCAGAATCTCACTGCCCTCATCATAAAAAAAGTTTTCCTTATGTCTAACTTAAATCTACCCTCTTTCACGCTTAAAGCCATTACCCCTTGTCTTGTCACTACAGCCCCTGGTAAAAAGTCTTTCTCCACCTTTCTTATTAAGCCCCTTTCATCTTTTGAAAGGCTGCAGTGAGGTCTCCCCAGAGCCTTTTCTTCTCCAGGCTGAACAGCCCCAACTCTTCCAGCCTTTCTTCACAGGCAGGGTGTGGGGGCATTACAGAGCGGGGCTGCAGAAGGTGAGAGGAGCTCTGAGAGCTGTGACGAGCTCCTGGGAGGAAGCTGGAAGGCTCAGGGATGCAGGTGAAGGGGCTCTGCTGAGGAGATGTGTGCTGCCTTCTCTCAGAAGCAGGCTTCAGGAGTGCGGAGGTGGAAACCGTTGCACATTTCTGCACCCATCACTGTGAAGACAATGTCCTGCCTTGAGGACAGTTGGCTCTGGAGGGGTTACAATTTCTGGAGTGCCACATTGTTCATTGGCACATTTTCCCTTCCCTCTTCTCAGCTTCATGCCACACCAAAGAGGATGGGCATGCCCCGAGGTCTCACTCTCCATTTGACAAGGCACAACCTCTGCCTACAAGGAGCCTGTCACCACCTGCAGTCACACCTGCCTGGAGAACCTTGTACAGTCCCTGTAGAGAAGTTTGGCCCTCCAGCATGCCTCCAGCTCCTTCAGAAGGTCAGGCCATCTCATGTGGGTAAGGGCCTGCACAAACACACCACTGAGTCTCGCAATGAGCAGGACTGGTGCAGCAGCAACCTCTGGTGTCCTGGTGTCTCCACAGAGCCCCTACAGACAAAGAAAACTAATGGGACAGCCCCAGGTGACACCACTACGTCATCAAGCAGGGCAGCCACATCCTGACACAGCTTTATCACAGGCACCCAGGTTGTTGGACTGAGCTCAGCAGCCGTGCTGATGGCCCTGAGATGGGCTTATCCCATCCAGCTCACTGGCAGCAAGGGCAGGCACTTGGGAATGGCAGAGTGGCGGAGTCATGAGCTTAGAGAGGAGAGCGAGGGGCTGTCTGAGTTGGACTTACCTTATAAAGAGGCTGTGGAGGTGCTCACAGAGCACGTAGAGTGTGGGCATGTGTGCTGGCTGGGGCACCCCGTGTGCTCTGTGCCCAGACACTTGTCACCATGTTACCTGTGGTGACTTTGTCACAGAGTTACCTGGGCCTAGGCCCCAACATCCTTCATGGTGAAGTTGTGCAGGCAGCGCCCAGCAGTGACAACTCTGCCCCTGCTGTGCAGCAGCCCAGGGAGTTGGGTGTCCCTGGGGATGGCCGTCCTGCTCCCCATACATGACGTGCAGGAAGCTGCAGCCCAGCCGCCTCATGGCTTTTTTTTTTTTTTTCTTATTTTTTTTTTTCATCAGAAAGTGGGGATTATGTCAAAATGAATTTTTCCCTACAGAGTATTTCAAATCTGTGAATGCTGTTTTTCTCTTAGAAAATTATTACAATGAAAATTTCTACCTGCTCCTACAGTCCGTTTGACTGTGCATATCTGTGCATTCAGTGCCTTCTTAATTCCCTGACACTGTTCTTGTGTTTCTCACCATCTTTTCCTCTGTCCATTGGCGTTTCGTGTTCCATCCTCCCCCCAGTCACCCGACTATCTCCCTGCCTATTCGGAAACCTGCAGCTTCTTCACCTGATGACAGTACTACAGAGGTGATACACACTCTGCTCAGGAGGGTGGCAAAGGTTTCCACAGCCCTAGATCTTGTGTCCTGCAGGGAGAGCTGAGTGAAGCCAACAAGAATGAGCACTACAAACAGGACAGCTGCTTCTTGGCAGTTCCACCGAATTGCAGAGAAGGCTGGGCTGGGGCCCTCTTGTCTGAGAAAGCATGTAGGGAGAGCACAAGACCTGCTCTGTGACTGCAGTTCATCCAGGACATCATCTGGAAGAGAGGTGGAGACAGAAGCAGAATGTACGACAGCAACAACTCAACCCAAAGGGCTGCTCTGGCACTTTCACCTCGGTCTCCATCCCGGTGCTCCCTGCAGCCACCACCATAGAAACAACTCCTGTGGGCACACTGCTGCCTGCCAGCCTGGCTGGATGGCTGGTGCAGTGAAGGAAAAATCCTCCTGTTGCATCCCGGCTGCTTGCCCAAATCCCATTCCCAAGCAGGCTGCCAGGGGAGGATACTGCACCAGCCTCAGGCAGGTATCAAGGTGCGAAAAGTGGCCCCTGCAGCCCTTCCTCACCCATCGCCCCTGCCCACTGCCTACCTCCACAGAGAGGGTCACTGCTGTTCTCCTGCCCCAACCCCAGCCCTCCATGCTTCCTCTACCTGCAAGGTTCCCAGGGCATGGGATTCCCCAGTGAGCAGTAGGAACAGGCTCCAGCCATGGAATGGAGGCTGTGCAAGGAGGCTGGGTTGGGCAACAGAAAAGCCATGTTCCACTTTCACCATCCTGCCTGCCCCAGGTGTTTTCCAGAGCCTGGAGACAGCTCCTCCAGTATGGAGAGCCCCAGGGAAAGCGTCAGGTAGCGGTCTGTCATTGCTCAGGTAGGCGGTGTCTGACACCACAGGCAGCAGGCTTTGTCTTCAGCCGCTGCACCTCCTCTATAGCATGAGGAGTTCATCCTCCAAATAGCCTCTGGGGACCTTTTTTCCAGTTTTTCAGCCTCTTTGTAAAGAATGCAGTCTCCACATCTGTGGGCAGTATTCCCATTGGTGTTCCCCCATGCTTTGTACAGAGATTCAAGCCATCGCCTGCTGCTGCTCTGACCCCCTCAGGAGCTCATCCAAGAACAACACTTGCTCTTCTGGGCTTTGAAACTTGTCTTCAGTGAACCCTGGTCAGTACTGGAGGCCCCTTTTCCAGTCAGTGTTAGTCCTGTCCCAAGGGCAGGACCAATAATACCTGCTTTCTATTTGCTCAGCTTTGTGCTGTCTTAAAATGTTTCTGTGTGCTCAGTTTATGAAACAATCCAACTATTTGCTATTTCACAAATTTATCAGCAGTGATTGCTTCCAGAGCAGTGGCAAAAATAATGAAGTACCAACCAGCTTTCAGATCCTGTCATGCCTGTAGGAACGCCTGCCGCCAGTTACAGTTCTTCGCTAATCTTCGTCCATCAGCTCAACCACTCCTGCGTCGTGCAGCTGTACACAGAAGGCTTTACCGCAGCCTGTGTTACAGCCCTGCAGTTACCAATTACATTTTAACTTTCTCAAAAGAGGAATTTAGTTTGTTTGGCAGCTCCATGATGACTGGCAAGACTCGTATATTCCTAATGCTTCATTTCCTCATTTATGAAATTTCATATTATCTTTTCCCCCATTGGGACTGATGCCTTACTCCAAGGCAGATGAAATTCCAGCTGGGTTTGGTGCTGCTCCTGTGCAGACTCTCAGTTTGATGGGGGCTCACCCTGGCTGGGGAGGATTTGCACCATTCGCAAGCACAGACACCACACAGAGGTGCTCTTGCCCAAATCCCCTGCATTCAGAAGGTGCCAGACATAAAGAGAAGGATCATGCTATGCATATGCTAATTGCTAACAGGCAGTTAATTGCATGCACCAAACCATGGCTAAGAATGTTGCCATGACGTGCCAGGGGGAAGCCACACAAAAAGCAAAGACCACTGCTTGCTACAGAGTCCACACATAGATGAGCCGGTGGGTGCAGTTGTACCTGCCATTTACACAGCTTCCACCCCGCGAAAACCCTGTATGCACCCATTGCCTTCCGATGATCAAAGAGCCCGAGGACACAGCAAGAGTGGAAGTCGTGCAGTGACAACGTCTGCGCTGGCTGCAGCTTACTGCTGGAGCTTGTGATCTGGGCTGTTCCTGGTGACAGGACAACACGGCCCAGTGGGAGGCATGGCCTGAGACAGAGGCAGGTGTTTCCCCGTGCTCAGTAGTGGTGCCAGGAACAGCAGTCTCTGGAAGAAAAGGCGACAAGGTGGTTAGAACCTGGCTCCTGACTATGACCACCCTAGGCTCATGGGCTCAGCAGCTGTGCTAGCTTTTCTTCCTACAGGGAAGTCCAGACAATAAGGAGGGAAGACCTTTTGCACTGCAATGTGAGTAAGCCGAAAAGTTTCAAAGCCTGTCTTTTTCCATTGTCTTCTCTGCTAAGTCCCCTGCTGTGGCCAAGGGGGCTGTGTTACTCTGCTGCCATCACACCAACCAGGGCAAGGTAGAGCCTGTGCCTGCTTCTCAAACAACCTTCAGTAAATGTGCCTGGTAACTAGAGGAGGGAAAAAAGCCAAACGAGTGCAATCCGTTGGTGTGGATGCACCTCCACTTACCTGCTTGCGTGGGCCCCTCGGGGTGGGCAGAGCCATGCGAGCACTGCGAGGAGCAGAACAGCGCGGTGGCACTGAACAGGGCAAAGGCCAGGAGTCTCACTGAGCACACAGGATTGGTGTGGAGCGCCACACGAAGCACTGCAAGAGTTAAGATGGTGGTGCCATTTTCCTTCTCTGTCTGAGCACATCACAACTGCCTTGGGCTTCACTGCTTTCCCAGGCAATCGGGGCTTCTCCGGGAGAGTCCCTGGGAGGGACGGTGCCGTGCGGCTCCGCAGCCCCTCGCACACGGCAGCCCCGCGGTGTTACACAACGGCCATTTTGCTTCTGCCGCTTCTTGCGAGAGCATGTGGGCAACGTGGGACACAGGCAAAATGGTTTCCATGGCAACTTGCACTTCAGAGATGCCAGTGAGAAAATTTGCGTTGGGGGAGAAAATTCTGCTTCAACTCACGTTGCAAGCAACCACAGAGGTGGGCTGCGGCAATACCCTAGAAATGGCTGATGTAAAAATATCTCTGGTGATTTTTCTTCTGCAGGCTGCTCTCTCGGCTGGCACACAGTGGGCTGGCTGATGGCATTTGTCGCACGCAGTTACAAAGCAACGCCATGTCGCTCTCTGCAGCCCCTTTGTTTTTTTTTCCAAGAGGACCAGGTTGGCTGCTCTGAGTGCAATGTTCTGTTCTTGGAATTGGAGAGAGGTGGTGGTCCAGGAGTGGAATGCAGTCCCTCTCAGCCACAGAGATGGGCTGTCCTCCAGATGTTGCCCACTAGCTGCTGTGGCTCCCTTTCCTTTGGGGGAGGCTAATGTTAGCCATGGGGCAGAGAGATGAAGAGAACCCCAAGAAGTCTCATCACCAGACAAACCTTTAAATTATAGCCCAGACGTAATGGGGTGAATTTAATGGAAGAAGTTGCCCTATGAGGTAATGCCTGGAAGAGTATGGCTCTGTCTGGAGGGACAGATTAAAGCCAGGGTGAGTGTCTGCTTAATCTCTCTGCCCCAAAGGTGTGTTGGCCAAGGGAGGGTTCTCCAACACTAGAGTGAACACAGACCTTGATGACATTCATGTCATGGGCTGGGAAAGCATGCCAGAGGTACTGTGTAACTGGGAGAACAAACTCAGAAGACCTTGTTCTACCTAAAATGTAGAGTGATTATGCCTCCCAAATTAATGGGGATACCCACACCCTGAACTGACAGCCCAGCAGCAAAGATGAAAAAGAAGGAGCCGGACCCCAGGAGATGCTCTCCAACAGCAACCCGGGGCTCAGCCCCACTGGGCTCAGCCCCCAGCACCGCACTCCCCCCACACACACACGCAGCAGCCCTCCCGTGGGGTGCAGGAGCAGGACACCGGCCCTGGAGTCCCCAGGGCTCCTGTAGCCCCCCCGGGGCCGGCTCCCTCCGTCTCCCCCTGCGCACCCGAGTGAGACCTGGGGTCGGGGAGGGGAGCGCCCCGAACCCCGCACGGAGCGACGCTGCCGCAGCGGCCGGGCCCTGCCGGGGTCCCTCCCGCCGCCCGCGGGGGCCGGGGGCGGGCCGGGGGTGGGCGCTGCGGCAGCGC